>NW_028280809.1:6245000-6260000 GCF_059751285.1 Brachycentrus maculatus | reverse complement strand
CTCTCAAATACAAATAATCCTCATATGAGGCCATTCTGGAATCCCTAAAAAATAAATACGTACAAAAAAATTGGTTCTGCGTTTAATTACCTACATCAATTCCAAACTGTAGATTTTTTAAAACTTATTTTTTTTAAATAATGTGTACAAGAGGATTAAATATACACCCTTTTTTAAATATATATAAATATATATATATATATATATATATATATATATATATATATATATATATATATATATATATATATATATATATATATATATATACAGTATCTACTCAATGAATTAGGGCCACCCATTATTTTTTTGAATACTCTGAAATCTTTTGGATTATTACATTTATTTTACATAAATACTTTAAGTTTTTTATTGACATCTAATATCATGTATATTACCTTCAATAATATGTAAAATATACCTGGATTATTTAAGCGTTTACAAAATTTTAAACCCTTTTTCTGAGAAAGGTCCCTAATTAGCACAGGTAGACAGATAGTTGAAAGTTCAAAAAAAAGCCCTATCTCATTTATTAGTGAAGTTTCTTGAGTTCTGATTGTTGTTTTGTTCAGAGAGGTTATATAGTTATCGTGTCTTGTGAAAAAAACTTAATTTTTAATTTTAGTTCATAAAGTATAATTTTTTTTTGTAAACACAAGTGTTTTTTTTGAAAAGGACAAAATGGGAAAAAGTAAAGACATTTCTGAGGAAAAAAAGTCTAGTGTTATAGTGCTACTGAAATTAGGAATACTATCTAATAGAGAAATTTCAAAAAAAGAAAACGTTTCTCGTCAAACAGTGGACAAAATTTCAAAATCAATAAAAAATCAGTCACCCGCCACCAGCAATCAGCGAAAGAACTGTCGTAAGATTAGAAAAACAACACCGAGGACTGATCAAAAAATCGTTCAAAGTGCCTTAGAAAACCGAAGTGCATCAGCAAAAACATTAAAAATAAAATTGGAAGAAGAGGGTATAAATATATCGGTATCAACACTGAGGCGACGTCTTTACGAAGTAAATCTGAAATGCAGGCGCCCTGTAAAAGTACCAAAATTGACACCACGAATGAAAGCGGATCGATTAAAATGGGCCAGGCTACATCGAAATTACTCGGTAGATGATTGGAAAAAGGTATTTATTTAAATTGAATTTTCAACATATCATTTTAGTCAATAAACTTATATATTTGAATTAAACTTAAATTTTCATTATTTTTCAGGTCATCTTTAGTGATGAGTGCCGGTTAGAAGCCGTGACAGAGAGCCGTCGATTCGTCAGGAGAACACCAATGGAACGTTACAATGAGGCCTGTGTGGTTAAAGTTATCAAACACCCCCCTGCAACAATGATATGGTCATGTATTATTAACAATTTACCTGGGCCGTTGTTTTTCGTGGAAGGAACAATGAACCAAAATTCCTATAAGCAGGTCCTCGAACGAATTTTATTGCCCTTCTACCATACACTCGACCCAACAGAAGGTCCATACACCTTCATGCAGGATGGGGCACCTTGCCACCGGGCTAAATCAATAATAAAAATTTTGTCTAACAAAAATCTGCCTTTGCTCCCCTGGCCTGGAAATTCTCCGGACCTTAATCCTATAGAAAACGTATGGAGCATGTTAAAAAATAAGGTATACTCATTCCCAAATCCGACAGTAGACTGTCTAAAAAAAAAATTCAAAAAATTAGGTCAGAAGACGAAGAAATAAAAAACACGATAAAACAGTGCATTTTAAGTATGCCAAAAAGAATTGAGGCAGTTATTTCTGCCAAAGGTGGAAATAATAAATACTAACTATATTTATATGAAAATATATGCATAATTTAAGCGTAATAAAGTGTTCTTGTGTAAATAAAATTCAATGTTGTTTTATTCAAGGTTTTCTCTGAGTTATTCCTGTTTGAATTGAGAAATTGCGCGAAATTCTGCGTGGCCCTAATTCATTGAGTAGATACTGTATATATATTTATATATATATATATATATATTTATATATATATATATATATATATATATATATATATATATATATATATATATATATATATATATATATATATATATATATATATATATATATATATATATACATATATATATATATATATATATATATATATATATATATATATATATATATATATATATATATATACATATATATATATATATAAATATATATATATATATATATATATATATATTTATATATTGTATATATTACTTCATAAATTACTATTCTCCATAAGTCCATATTCACATAACTTATGTTGTTGGATTGCCGCTCATAATAAAAAAACAAACAAACAAAAACCAAAAAAAAATGGTCACCTGTAGTCATCAATAGTTTAGCCATATCTGTTTTAAACGATTTTCCACGTGGACGCGAGTGTGTTAATTGCAACTGTACTCAAGTAATCGATTGCTCTATTGGTGCATTACATTATCTTAATGCTATTAATTAATTATCGGAAGCAGGATCTCTTGGGATGGCCGGTCAAAAGGCGAGATTGACATTCGCATACACCACGCAAGACTTGCGTTTAACAGTAAATCAGTGATTTTCCAATCAAATAACATAGAGCTGAAACTACGCAAACTTCTTGTCAAAACGTATGTATGGAGTGTGCTACTGGATGACTGCGAGACATGGTGACTATCGGAAAGACATAAGAGTAGGCTGAATGCGTTGGAGATGTGGATCTGTAGAAGAATGCTCGGGATATCCTGGAGAGACCACATCTCCAACGACGAGGTGCTACGATTGATCAAGGAAAGGAAGCACATACTCGCGACAAAAGACGCGCCGAATGTATCGGCCACGCGCTAAGACAAGAGGGTTTCCTGCACCAAATAATAGAGGGGATGATCGAGGGAATAAACGCCAGAGGATGCCCACGCCGTGAATACCTAAGCGACTTATACGAAGACATGGGCTGCTCGACGTATGAGGAGCTGAAGAGGACTTCCGAAAATAGGCGAGAATGGCGAAAGAGATGTCATCTGTTGCTACAGACCAATCCGCAGGATTAAGACCAAAGAAGATGAATGCTAAAACTAGTAAGTAATATTTTAATGAAAGAAATAATAAAATTTATGTGGTAACACATTACTTGGTACAGCAATATCGATTATCTACCTCTTCTTTTTCGTGGGTTACAATAGTTGTGATCATTGGTTTGCTTCTTTTGTGGTTAGTTTCCATCTCCGCTCTTCTCTTCATCTCGGAGATAATTTGGTCCATGTAGGTTAAGCAGGTCATCCTCTGCAGTTTGTTGTTCCTTCGCACATGCCTTCTGCAATCGTAAGAAGCAGGCCTAGGTGTCTTATATTATGGCCTATCCATTTGGCCAGCTGTTGTGTTACTTTATTTAGTAAGCATCTAGACTCCCCAGCCCTGCTTTAAAACCTCGTTGTTCCATATATGTTCCGACCGATGAATCCCCAACATGCGCCTGTAGCACTACATCTCAAACGCCTCCTGCCGCCCCCGTTATGCCTGCCCGACAGTCCAAGTTTCGCTTCCATGTAACAGTTACCTTCCCAAAAAACATTTTTGTAATAACGTGTTATTTTGAAGAACGAAGATATTTTCAACCTTCTGCAATAAAACTAATAAAATTCATACGTTTTGAGTGCACTTTTAAAAACTTGGCGCATTGCTTTATTACTTCCACTCTGGAAAGATATGAGAAAGAAATAGATTCGTTTTATTGTGACTCACAGATGTATGTTTGTTTTTTTTTTTAACATATCTTGAACAACAAGAAAAACATGGCTTGTACTGAATAGTCCAGACGTGTGGGTATATAACTTCTCATCAAATTGTGATACTCGATATTGACCTAATTCAGGTCTGGCTAAAAATAAATAAAATAAGTTATCTGAAATGCTCGTAAACAAGCCCACATAGAGATAGACACATGCCTCATAAATACATATGAAGGTACCTAGATAAAAATATGATACAATATATCAATGTGAGTGGCGAATGGTAAGTTTTCTTAATGCATTATATTTTTCTTGACGTTTCTGTAATTTTGATAACTTACAAATGGTAAAAAGTTATTTTATGAAAGATAATCAGATTTTCACCATTCAGAATATTTTGAGTGTTCATTTGTACACGTGTAATATTCGCCATTCTACACACGAGTGACAACCAGAATGCTTTTTTTAATGCTTCAAATGAAAAATATAAGCACTTTTTGGAGAAGTCTTCTTTTGTGATGTCGTTCAGCTTCGTTCATCTTCGTCACATTTCCCTTAATTTCGGGAATTGTCTCAAATCTTCTTCCTTTCATAAGTCTTTTCTCAATGACTTGGCTGAATCTGATAAAATAACAACGCTAAAACAAACAAAAATTGGGTTTTACATCGATCTTGTTTCTTAAAATATTTTTTCGACTTTTCAATGTTAATGTTAACTATGTTATAGACGTTTTTGATTGTTGCTCCGTTTGGAATTAGGCCGCACAGATATTTATCAAATTTAGGGTTGTTTTTTCGCAGTAAGTGTAAGTAGCGAATTGTGTTCAGTGATCCGTGTAATTACAAACATTAAAACCATCATATTACGAGCATTAAATTCAGTTCCCTTGTTCGTGGCGATAGGCCAAGTAGTCTCATTACTTAAGCAAACGTGATACCGTTTGCTTTTATTTACATACATTTTCTAAACAGGTTGATATTATATTTGTCTCGCATCCTTCAAATGTCTTAAACGCAAAGACTAACCAAGTATTTTTGGATTGTATAACAGTTACTAACTACTGATGACAACGAGATTGAGTAATAAACAAATATTGACCGGATGTTGAAGGTCGGATTCAATGGGAATATTCCTTTATCAATGACATTAGTATTGAAAATATCATTGAACTAACTTTTTTTTTTCAATGTACTAACATGATTATATCACCATACTTCTTAAAAACATGAAAAAAACGGTTATTTAATTACAAAATTTTGAGTGTATCAGAATTGTTTAAAAACATATATTATCTCCAATTAGGAGTTTTTTTATTATTTTTTCACATCTCAACACAGTTGTCAATCATAGGTAGAATTGGTGAATGCTACACGTGTGTAAAGTGATCACTTAAAGCAGCCTATGACAATCGTAAGCTCTGAAAATGACCAGACTTACAATTTCTTCTTTATCTATGTTGAGATGTCAAAAATTAATTTAGCTATTAATATTTATATATTTAGTTATTATTTTTTGAATGATATAAAAATTTTACAAATTTTTTTTTTTTTTTTTAGAAAGAAAAAATTTAGAAAGTTTTTAATTTTGTTTAAGCTTTAATAGTAAGTTGTTGAATTTTTCCTAGATTAAATTTATTGATTTCTTTAAAAATTTGTGAAATTGGACTTTACGTTTGATTTTATATCAATATTGCGTTATTATTTTATATAGATAAGTATGGTAATAATATAATAAATCTAAGAAAATTATTTCAATATAATAATAATACAAGTAAAAATTTAATTGCTCTGGTTAGGTTGGTATGGTATTATGTTGGTATAATTGGTTTTATAGGTAATTTGTCAATTACTTAAAACATTTTAAAATCTTATCAATTTAGTCTTTTTAAAGCTATTAGTCGTTGCATCGTCCATCCTGAGCCGTTTCAGGGGTCGACTGGTAGAGTCGAACTTCTTAGAAAAGTTGAAGGTGTTCGCAGAAGTGAAACCAAAGAGATTGTCTGGCCGCTTGGTGGGCCTATCAGTCGAGACTTCCTTTGGTGGATGAACATCTACAGTAGTACGGAACCTGCGTAAGTTGAGGGGGTCACACCGCCTGGAGACGCGCTTGTACCTGCGCAGCCTGGTCCTTAATACCTTGTCTCCCTTTATGACGTCAGCCCAGACAGGATCCACTTTGGACGCAGAGAGCAGTGACTTCTCATCTAGTTTCCTGGAATAATAAAAACAACATCAATTAGTTAAAAGAAAACAAATAAAATAAACAAAAGAACATAGAGAGGTCACAGTAATAAATTTAAAAATTCAGTGATAAACAAATACCTGAATATGATTGAAGCAATCTCTATTGGCAATCTGGTCACCAAATCAACGTAGCCAGTGACCACACGGGAAGCTCCCATAACGCACAGCAGAGAATAAAACGTATCCATAGTTCAGATATATATCACAATTGGTAATTAATATTCGAAAGCTTTGGGTTGTTTTTGTATTTTAAGGGGTTCGAAGCTCGTTGGTCCTTGAAATTTTAGGTACCGTGTCCAAACGCATAAACCGTTATTTGTACTATTTCAGATCCTGAAGACCGTTTTGAATAAATCAACTTTGTATAAAATAAGGTATAATTAGTTTTAAATACATATTTATGAACAGCAATCCTATACATAATTTATATTTAAAATAAATTATTTTTATACCAACACAAACTTTTCATGAAAAGTTTGGAATTTTTATTTTTTTTTTTAAATATATGAAAACACTGTAAATAAGTAGATATCAAAGATAACTCTAGAAATATTGTTTATGGTGCAATATAAATTTTCATTTTAAATATCTTTAAACATAACGGATGGCGACTGCGTTTGAAATCGTTTTTTGAGCTGTAGCTATTTTTTAGAGAGTCTGATGATTTTAATTCGATAAGCACATGTGTATTTAATTTCATGATATCAATTTATAGTTAATAACTAAAACAATTTAGCTTGTTATTCATTCAATTGAAAATTTTCACGAATCGAATATTTTATTTACTCTAAATATAACAATATACAAGAGAATAGCCACGTGGGTATTCACTTACTTCCAAATTAAATTACACACGAAAACGTAAATTATCTGAAGTGTTGAAGGGTTTCGATAAGATAATTACGTTATCCTGATAATTAATTATTTCAAACCTAAAACCTATCCTTGAACTTTACAAATATGTTTCAAAGGGATATTTGTTTATTTATCTTTATTCTAAACCTTGAGGTGAAGTATGTAAGTCTCAATAACTTATACATATTATACATATCGCTCACTCCTTTCAAGAACGTCATAAATCAAAAAACTTGATTTTTCAGGAGAACGTTTTTAAAGTTTAAAAATATAATACAATGTATTAAAAATAAATATCAAGCCACTTATTGAACTTTTTACTGTGCAACAGATCTTATTTGGTAAAACCTGAAGGTTTTTTCTACATTTGAAAAATATTTAGTATATTTTAAAAAATAATAATACACTACCTTTTCATCAAAATGTAAAAACAACACTTTCTGCCCTGTAGCGGGTAAATATTAAGTTAAAAATATGCCTCTTTTGCTGGGATATAGTACATTTTCCGGGCATTCCGAAAACATGCACAACTGAAAATTGTCAATTTTTGATTTATGACGTTCTTGAAAGGAGTGAGCGATATATATACATGTATATATATATATATATATATATATATATATATATATATATATATATATATATATATATATATATATATATATATATATACATTCATTCTTTTTTTGGTTTTAAATATGAATGAATCACGTTTTCTTAAATATAAAGTTCGTAATTGAAATGTAACTTTGTTGTAAATCGCTATAAATTTATAGTGATTTTAAAACAAAGTTACATTTTAATTAAAAAATGGAAAATCACAAAGTAAGTGCTTCAAATATAAATTATAAAAATTTCATATTACTGAATAGTACCTCTGATTCCGACGCCATAAAATCTTGTTGGTGGTTCTTGAGCAAATATGTCGGAGATTATTTAAAAGATAGACATAAAATTACTTTTTAACACTTAAAAAAAAACAAAGTAAAACTTTGTTGGTAACCACTTTTATATTTGGTACTTTTCTCCAACCGGTTTCGACAATCACCTTGTCATCTGCTGGGATGAATATGTACTACATATCTATCCCCATCCCTTATGATATGAAGGTGCTTGCCGAAACCGGTTGGAGAAAAGTACCAAAAATAAAAGTCGTTAAAAACAAAGTTTCGTTTTTATTTTATAAAGCTTTATAAAATGTGACACAAAGTATCTGCGTAAAACATTAAAGAAATAAGTTTTTTCATGACAAAACATTTCTCTATTACTTTACAGCTTTTTGCTGAAGCGAAATTCGTAAGGATTTTCTGTAAAAATAACTTTTCATCATTTTAACAGACTAAAAACATTACAAGTTTTATCCTTAAGTCTTACATATTGTGTCCTTCTATTCCCTGCTAACTTTACCTAAAAAATATCGTCTCAACAATATCAACCGCTTTTTCTTTTATCATAACTAATAGACTGTGACATATTTTCATATTTAGGTTTATCAGGGAAATATGAAGTGAACTTTCATACGCTTTCTTGTAAATACATGGCATTAAAAAGTTTTATAGCTTACATCGTTCGTTCTTGACTTGAGTAGAGAAACTTACTCGTAATATTCTAATTATTTCAGTCGTATATGAACGTTTTAAATAAATTGTTATATTATATACAAATTGGAAATATTCTGTTAAAAAAATATTAAGTTTTTAAAATCATTTTTAAATAATACATCATAAGTTATGGTGAAAGAAGTAATTTCATTGATTGATTCGACAGTCTTTTTGTTGTCCGCCTCCGTAGTGTAATTAATGGTCAGCACGCTCGGCTAGCGTTCTGGAGGTCCCGGGTTCGATTCCTAGAGGGGGGTCTAATAAATATAAGTGCTTTTTTCACTCTAATATTTATTCAATATAACCCTGGGCTGGTACCTGAAGCGGAGGGCTGATCACCTTTCCTTCGCGTGTTAACGATCAAGATAACACTGCGTTTATATGATGCAGTGCCATTGGTACCATTGGGGTGCAGTTAAGGGTTCGAATGGATTTTGTAGTAATATCTGTCCATTTTGAATTTGAGGTTTACTTTGTAAACACCACTTTATCTTAAAATCTATTGTGACACGTGTTTCGATGTTGATCATTTTCAAACTATATAATTTCATATAAGTTATGATTTTTGGCACCCGTAAAGTAGATAATTAGAAAAAATATTTTTTTTAAATCTCAATATATGTGGATGGAGAAGAATATGGAAGTCTAGGCATTTAAAGAACTTATGACCTGTCATAGGCAGTTTAAGTGATCACTTTACACACGTGTAATATTTGCCATTCCACCCACGATTGACAACCACACTTCTCAATTTTTTTAACTCTTGGATATCTGATCAATTTCAGGACATAGTATTTCTGCGTTCACATTTATTTTTATGTATTTGGACACACTCAAAATGTTATGAACAAAAAATATTGTTATATTTAAATGTTCAGTAGATGTTCCGAGGCTGTCAAAGAAATGGTTTTATATTCGAACATGACAGACATTGTCCGCCTCCGTAGTGTAATGGTCAGCACGCTCGGCTACCGTTCTGGAGGTCCCGGGCTAGATTCCCAAGGGGGGTAAAATAAATAAAAGTGATTTTTTCACTGTCATATTTATTCAATATTACCCTGGACTGGTACCTGAAGCGGAGGGCTGATCACCTTTCCTTCATGTGTAAACGATCAAGATAACACTGCGTTTTTATGACGCAGTGCCCTATGCACCATTGGGGTGCGGATAAGGGTTTTATTTATTTATTATATATGAACATAAACAATATTATCCAAAAAGTGTTTTTTTTTTAATGCAGTGTTAAATGATCTAAATCCTTTAATTTTTTATCGGGTTTGGGAGTAGTCATAATGTAGTCAGTAATTTCATAAAATGTAATTAATTATCTTGATATTTTGTACGTAAAATCTCTTATATTATTATTTATTAAAATTTTTTATTTAATTCAAATTCTGTGAATGTAGGCTCGACCTATTCAAAATTAATTAACTACCTGCTAGATATACTAAACAGTCTGTTAATCAACCTTGTTTCTGAACAAAATTAATGATACGCGCTTGTATTTTAACGTTTTCACGTTGTTTAAAGTTCGTCTAATAATTAGTCCTATCTGTTTGTTCTTAGATTATATCTGTCAGTCTCCGTTTAATGGGTTGGAATTTGATACACGGTTAAAGTGAATAATGTATATCTATAATAAAAAAACCTTGTTTGTTGCTAAAAATGTTAAGACCAGTGATTCCCAAAGTGGTCTATATCGACCCTCAGGGGTCTATGACAACTTGCAAGGGGTCTATGTTTTAATTTGAATTTAAAATATAAATGTATAAAACCTAACATGTGTGGTTCAAAGTGAGTAACACTACATATACCGGCTGTCAAAAATACATTTGAAGTTAATGAATTTGATAAAAATCAATATCAGGTAAGGCAAGGGGTCTACGAGATAAAAGAGTTTGGGAACCTCTGGTTTAGACCATCAAAAAGCTTTGCAATCAATATGGCAATGCGATTAAGTTCAATATATTCTATTAAACCCTATAAATAAATCATTACCCTTTTCATTTCGACATCTAAACATAGATGAAGAAAAATATGGTTATCTGTATATTTACAGAGCTTTTGACCTCTCATAGGCTGGTTTAAGTAAACACTTAATATAGTGAAACATTCACCATTCTACCCATAATTAACAGCCACACTACCCAAATTTTGGAACTCATACATTTGTATGTATGTTATATTTGAAACTCGTGTCTGAGTTCCAAAATTTAACTAGTGGGGTTGTCAATCATGGGAGTAGAATGGTGAATGTCACACGTGTACAAATTAAACCTGAACATATTGTAAACCAAGCGATCGCCATTGATCTTTTCCTAAAGACATCTAGAAGAAGACCAAAAAATTCATGGATGCTACAGAAAGATAACATGATTCGGAGGTATGACCTAGGTGACGTTGTATATCATAAAAGGACCTACAATCCGAGGATGAGGAGAGCTACAGAGTCAATAAGTTGGGATGGAGCAAGGAGGAATAAAAATAAGCCACGTGTAAAAATTAATAACTTAAACTTCCCATTTTTCTTTATCAAGCATCTTTCTTTTGAAAAATTAATATCTGTACACTTTTTCAAATAATATCTGAAAGTAAATGTAACAAATATACAATTTGTAACCCTCCCAATGGCTTTAGTGAGAGAAACTTACTAAGCGCTCTTGGGTTAAGGGTAGATGAATATTATCCTCGGGTTAAGGGTGCAAATAGTCTGAATACATTATCACCTTTTCTATTTTTAGCCGAAAATAGCCAACATTGAATCGTTTCAGACGTTTTTCCATCCCCTACTATTAAGAAATATATATCCTTCACCGTTTCAATTTCGCTATTTTATACAATCTTCCCCTAACAATTTGTCGTAAATAAATACTCGTGTGAAGAATGCTAAGTGACATTTTTGTTTCATAAAAATATTGACATTTCAACAGATGAAAAATAATAGTAATGGCTTAGTTTTTACATGGCCTTACGATCTATCATAGGCTGGTTTAATTGATGACTTTATACACGTCGCTCACTCCTTTCAATAACGTCATAAATCAAAAAACTCGATTTTTCAGGAGAACGTTTTTAAAGTTGAACAATATAATACAATGTTTTAAAAATAAATATCAAGCCACTTATTGAACTTTTTACCCTGCAACAGATCTTTTTAGGTAAAATGTGAAGGTTTTTATCCATTTGAAAAATATTTAGTACATTTAAAAAAAAATAATTAAACAATACCTTTTGCTTCAAAATGCAAAAACAACACTTCCTACCCTGCAGCGGGTAAATATTAAGTTAAAAATATTACGCTTTTGCTGGGATATAGTGCATTTTCTGGGCATTCCGAAAACATGCACAACTAAAATTTGACGTTTTTTGATTTATGACGTTCTGGAAAGGAGTGAGCGACGTGTAAAATTCACCACTCTATCCAAGATTGACAACTCAAAATGTATGTTAAAATTTTTATAAATATAGTATTGCCATCCTTAATTTCTTAAACCACTTTATTATATGTTAGTCCTTCTCATACTTATCCGTACTCAATGGTGCCTAGGGCATTTCGTCGTATCGAGAAGCAGTTCAAATTCTAGTCCAGAGTAATGTTAAACAAACATTGTGTGATCAAAATCATTTGAGTATAAAATCGCTAATATTTGTAATAAAGAAAATAGTAAGTAATAAAAATATAAATTGTCTTAAAAATTGTAAAACATACCTTTACAATATATTACTGTAAAAATATTATTTCTCCTGAATGTTAAACATGAAGAGAATCTAATTTCTTACGAGTTAAGAATTAAAATTTTCATCTCAAAGTAGAAAATTAGGGTTTAAGTACGTGTTCTTGATGGTAGCTTAGGCAACACGGTGAAAGTTGATTTAAAATACTATAACCTCCACCCTCACCTCTCACCCCCCAAAGACCAAAAAAACCGTACTTAGTTCATGCAATTATACCTTGTTACGGGACAAACCCTACAGAGTTCTACAACAGGTCAGCAGGTGGAAAGGAAATTAGACCGCTCTGTCCGTTTGCCCCGCGATCTGGCATTTATTTATCATACTCGGTGGTTTCACCCCTGATTTTGTGAATCTGAGAGGTATGACGTCAGCAACCACCCACTTCCAATGCCTCCACCCCTAAGGTACGTTAAACTCTCCGAGACCTACGTGACGTAGTCATTCATACAAAGCATGCAAAATATGTATATTATTTATTGATTCGGCATTAACTTTGTGGAATGACATGTTGATTATTAAGAATTAAATAAGCAATTGTTTAATACCACTTAATGGGTTTTATTTCATTACACACGACTAGTTTCGAAAACTACAGGTGTTTTCGTCTACAAGTGAATATTAAAACTTACTCGTTAAGTTGTACGTATATTATACACGTGTTTTTTTTTATAATTAACGTGTTTATGTTCGTTCAAAGGCTTCCTGCCAAATTTCATTGCATTTTTTAAAAGTACAGCTGTTATTTTTGTCTTATTTCGTATATTTATTTTATTTTTTCATATTATATTATTTTGTATTCATGGTTAACTTCAAATATAATTTACTAATTCTAAAAAACTTTGGGACTTTGGGTTACGACTTTTAGTTTGTTTCGAAATGTTTTCGGAACTCGATTGAAATTTTCGTTGAATTTATTCGCTCTAGTATAAAATCACGTTGAAAAGTTATCGAGTTAGCTGTGTAGTATAGATAACTTTAGCGTTACTTGGACGTTTATTTCTAACGACTTCGGTATTTTGAAACGGGTTCTCAATCAGTATTTTTTGTAAGGTAATAATACCAAAGGAATGTTTATTCTTTTTGGTATCATTAACATAGTTTAATTAAGTAATTTGTTATCGAATAAAGGTAATAATATAAAGAACATTGTAAAAATGTTAGCTGTCGTATGTAATCGATATGCACGACCCTCTGATGAATGAATGAAATGATCATTTATGATGTGTTTATTAAATATAAATTCTAGAATACATAAAGAAGAAATAACTAACTTAAAATATTCCATTTTCAATGGTTCCATTTTGGTTCAAATCACCATCTCTTTAAATCTATTGTGACAAGTATTTCGACGTCACATCATTATCAAACACTGTAATTTAAAAATGAATGTATATTACTACAAAGTGACTACTAAATCTTTCAAAATTCACAAAAATTCATAAAATATTCCAACTTATCTCACAAGCAAAATCAATGTTAATTTTTGGATGAACTACTCTTTTTCATGAAAACATCAGATACGTACTTGGAACTGATACAATTCCTGTCTTGCTAAATACCTGTCCGATAAGATTTGTTTCAATCTTAAATTTCATAATGATACAGAAAATTATAACTGCGTGGTTTTTGGGGTATTTTTTGCACCTAACTTCATTTTGCTCGCATTTCGTTGATTAAGAAATTCGATTTATCTTCCCTTCCTTTATCCTTCCTATTGTCTGTCATATCTATCCTTATGTCTATTTTCTCCATCGCTGGCTTTTGTTTCTCACATTTTCATCCGGATTTTTGTCCGTCAGCAAAAGCATTCGAGGTTCTACCGTATATCTGAATGTTTAAACGTATATTCAAAGACTATGCGAGTGGTCGATATCACGGTCTAGTTAGTATACTTAATATTTTATATTATAAAGTAACCACTATTTAGTTTTTTCCACATATATTTTATTTGACCAGTGACCGGGTATCGTCGTTATCAACACCATCAGACCGGTGACATTATTATATAAAATGCAGTTCCACTAAGAAATGTCAGTAAAAACATAAATCAATATTTCATTTCATATATTAAGTGCGCGACAGGAAGCAGTTTTTTGTGTGAAGAGAAAATAAATACAGGTTAGATCACCTACGTCAGCCTTCGACAATTCGTAAGCTCTATAACTGCCTAAACTTCTTAATTCTCTTTTCATAAAATCTTTCACCTTGTTCGACGTATTAAAATATTGAGAATAATTCCTCGTGGGTTAATTCCAGAATATCCTGTACACTCTAAATATTGTTAATTTAATAAACAAACAAACTTATCTTATTTATCGATTTGGCATGAACTCTGTGGAATAACATAATGATATAAATATTAAAATAAAGCACATTTTTAGTTTATTAATGTAAACACGACTAGTTTTGAGAACTACGGATGTTCTCATAGAACTACGCATGTTCTCAACCGGTGGAAATATAAACTAAAAATAACACTCTCCTTATCATTCATCGTACACCTTGTGTAATACCTCTTTAAAAGTGTTTTAGAGTGTTATATTACCATACCACAAAGTAAACAATGCTTTAGATATACAAAATATATTTTATTTTCACCCGTTGATAAGAATATCTCCAGTTTTCGAAACTAGTGGCGTTTACATGAATAAACTCGAAAAAGTAGTCTTATACTAATATTTTTTTTTATCTATTCTTATTACTATTATTATTTGTTATCATTTCTGTGGAAATAAATTTATGAATTTATTTATGGCTATGCCTTCATAAATAAAGGCCTTATAAATATTATGTTTGTCCCTTTTAGTCTGTTGTTTGATTTTAGCCCTTGAGCTGATATTTTCCG
>NW_028280809.1:5402500-5520000 GCF_059751285.1 Brachycentrus maculatus | reverse complement strand
TCGCATTCTCAAAAACAAAAGGACTAACAACAAAAAACGTCAATTTCATGAATAAATAAATTATACTATTTCTTAAAGAAACCATTAATTTAAAACAATTAACAAATATATCCTAAAGATATAAAAATATTATTAAAATACCCAAATGTAACACAAAACAGTACAAAAAAAATACATATACCTACTTAAGAATAAAAAAAATCAACAGCCTATATTTAGAAATTTAAAAATATAAAAGACACAAACGCCTTAAAAACGAAACTTAACGAACACTTTAAACATACACAGACTATACGTTAGAAAACTAAACAAGATTACTCGCTCGTACCGCATAAAAATATATGTTCCCCATACTATATATTTTTTTACAATACCCTTACCCTTTTACTCCCTTCCTAACACACACACAATCCCACTCTTTTTTTTTTAATTATCCCTTAAAGTTTAAATAGCTATTGTAACATTAATGTCGAATTGTTTAATTGGCTTTATTTTTAATAATGTAACTATTTTCGTTAATGTAATGTAATGTTTACTATTATTAATGTAACTATTTTTTATTATATACTTTTTTTAAATAAAAAGATGTACAATTCCCAAACAAATTAAATTATTTTTTTAAATGTATAACATGATACTATCAACAACAAAAAAAGAAGAAGAAAGTCCCTCTACAAACACAAGATTCTATTTTTTGGAGTGACTCAGCGCATCTAAAATTATAAGATAGTACTAAGTAGAAATGTATAGAAATTGTATTAAATTCTATAAAAATTTAGTAAATAAAAATGAAAAATAAAAATAAAGCATAAAGAGTACACAGATCCTTCAGTCAATGAAATAATATATAGGGTAAAAAGTGATAATAATTATTACATTTCTCGCGAAATAAAGTCGGCATCGACACAGCGACTGCCTTTACTCCTTATTCGCCTCGTTTACTCGATACGAAGTCTCACGAACGTTGCAATGTAACTTTTAGACGGGTGTTTCTGACAGGTGTGTAGGATTAATATTGTTTCATCAAGATGCTTAATAGAAATATTAATTACACGATCCATGATCGTAATGTAACATATGAGAGAGAAACCTAATATGATGTTACAATATAAGTTTCCAAAACTATAATTTGTATATTAAAAGCATTGTTTACTTTGTGGAGTGGTAATATAACACTCTCCTTCTCATTCATTTGTACTGAAATTTCTTTTACAACATTTTGAGTGTGTCCAAATACTTGTTCACAAAATCTGGATTATCTCCAATTACAGGAGTTATTTTCATATTATTTTTGACATCTCATCAAACATATTTTTGACATTTCTTGGTGGAACTGAATTTTGTAGAATAACTATGTAATTTTTTCCACATATTTTTTTACTGACCAGCAACCGGGTTCCGTCGTAACCAACATCATCTGGTCTGGACCAGTCCGATAATGTCGGTTACGAAGAAACTCGGTTGCTGGTCACATAAAATTCATGTGGAAAAATTACGTTGTTTTTTTATTCTATTCATTGTCCACATTATGTAATACCGCTTTAATAAACACATTTTTTTTTGTACAAATGTCAGACGATAAAATTTTCCATCAGAATGATGATTCCGAAACTGGTAGCTACGAATTTGTATTTATTAAAGTGGTATTACACAAAGTGAACGATGAATGATAAGGAGAGTGTTTTCTAAAACTAGTTTGCTGCTATTTTTAATTTTCAAAAATATATATATATATTATTATTATCAACATAGTTGAATAAGAATAAGTCAGGGCAATAACAGGGCTTACGACAGTCATAGGCTGGTTTAAGTGATCACTTTACACACGTGTAACATTCACCAATTCTACCCATTATTGACGACCACACTACTCAAATTCTTGGAAGTTCTATATATATATATGAACCCATTTTGAAACATTGTTCTTGTATCACTAGAACTTCACTAGAGACATCTATTGGTGAGATAAAAATAAGCTTTTTATTGAGCAGTAACTATTTGATTAGTATGTGAGGTCCGAATCCTGGATAATTAAAAGCGTAAACAAAAAAGCATTAAATATTAATTTTTCAACTGAAAATAGCGCCCCCGCTGCATTTGACCTAAAAGTAAGAACTAATCCCATTAGAGCCGATAGAATTTCATATAAATCAAATGTTCGAATAATAGGGGCATACATTTTTGATAAACTGTGTTATTTCAGGCCCTTAGTAAATGAGAAACCCGAAATAGGTCAACTTTCATCACAAGATTCGGACTAGAACGCATATATTTCAAATGGAAAATATGATACGAATGCCTTCGGTTAAAACGAGCTAACTCAGTTTTTGGCTCAACTGAGTGTATAAGAGTACTAAAGGATCAATAATTCAATTTTAATAAAAATAATAATATTAAAACCCTTATCCGCACCCCAATGGTGCATAGGGCACTGCATCATATAAACGCAGTGTTATCTTGATTGTTTACACATGAAGGAAAGGTGATCAGCCCTCCGCTTCTGGTACCAGTCCAAGGTAATATTGAATAAATAAGACAGTGAAAAAATCACTTATATTTATTTTACCCCCCTTGGGAATCGAACCCGGGGCCTCCAGAACGGTAGCCGAGCGTGCTGACCATTACACTACGGAGGCGGACAATTTTATTTTACAATTATAATTCAATTTTATTCATGCAAATTCCTTTACGTTGAATAGAAATGTTATCATAATAATGAAACTAACTAACCACCTAACCATCTCGCCGCTTCTCCGCAGAGGTAGGCAGGGATAAAAGAACGCCATACCACTCTATCTTTGCAAACATTACTAGCCTCTTCAACATTCAACGTTACACATGTCCAATCCATCTTAACACACCATTCTTAATTTTATCGATAGTGCTTATCTCAGCCTTGCATACATCCGAACATATATCATATTTACATCGTTTTGCCACACATTCGTCGGAGTGATCGCATTTCCACTGCAATTAGGCTTCTTCCATCCTTCTTTTGCCAACTCCATGCTTCGCTTCCATACAGTATTATTGGAATTTTTAAAGTATTTTTACTATTTAAATACAAGATGTAAAAGAGTTCCCTCAATCAAAAGATGTAATAAATAATACATTTTTTTAAGCTCACAAAACGAAGAGCGCCCGAAATTGCGCAAAATGTATGTTTTGCGAATGGCCATAAAGCGAAAAAAACGACACTTTTACACAGATTGATGGATTACCCATTTTCTTTTATATACCATATCTTTTTATTTCGCATTATCTTAATTCGGTGTGTAACATCTAACGATTAAAAAAATATTAGCAAAAACTATAGGCAATTATTAATGAAACATGGTATATTGTTTTACAATTTTTCTAGATGACAAATTGAACGTCAGAGATTTCTCAAAATTAATCGCCAGGAAAGAGCGAGCGGTATATTTTATGTACTGATAGTAAATTATTCAAATGAAATTCAGTTATGCATTATTTCTGAAGAAAATATAACGACGACAGCATTAAAAATAGATAAATAATTTAAAACAAGGCAACAGTTCAAAACAAAACAAAGAAAAGAAATGAAGAATAATGACACTATTTTTATTGAAACTTTATAGCATCTTATGACTCGGTAATAACTAGAGTTAAAACTATGAAAATGGTAAAATAGTTTTTATTTAATTTTTTCATTTATTTTTTTGTGTGTATATTATGTATGAATATATATTTTTGAAAAAACGTTTGTTAAAAGAACTCCACCGACAAGACCCACAAGGTGGCTTAGTAGGTATCTGCAAAAAAAAAACATTAAAAATAATGTATATTTGTATTTATATGTATATATGTATGTAGTTAACAAATATATATTTCAATATGAAACAATCGTAGTTTAAATATGAATACACACTCCGTACTATAAAATAAATATGCTATAAGTATACCAAAAATTCAACTGCATTCAACTAGAAGTCAAGTGTATATAGTACCCAAATATATAATATTGCGTAAATTAATATAAAATTCAAAACAAAAAAAGTTTACAAAGTTAAAATTGTAAAAAGGGATTATGTTTTTATGTTACTTTATGTCACATTATACAAACTGTATAAAATAAAACGCGAACTTTATTTTCAACCAATTTTATTTTTGTTACTTTCCTACAAGCACCTTGTCACCTTCAGGGATGATTATATACTGTGATGGATGGCACATATCTATCCCTGAAGATGACAAGGTGTTTGTAGAAAACGGTTGGAAATGAAGTACCAAAAATAAAAGTCGTCACCGTACCAAAATAAAGAAAACCAAATGATTGATACAATGTTTCTTTTGTTGACGTAATCTAAGTAACTAGAAATATATCACTGTTTTGATGTTCATTTTACAGGTATTTTTTAGTTGTATTGTTTGAAATTCTTGATATACATTTAGAATTTAAACACATATTTCTGAAATATATATTTTTGAATGCACTGAATCATATTATTTTTTGACATCTCATCAAAGATGAAGAAGAATATGGAAGTCTGGGCATTTACGGGGCTGACGACCGTCATAGGCTGGTTTAAGAGATAACTTTACACACGTGTTACATTCACCGATTCTACCCATTATTGACAACCACGCTAATCAAATTCTTGGAAGTTCTGTATATATGAACCAATTTAGAAACCTTGTTCTTGAATCACTAGAACTTCACTAGAGACATCTATTGGTGAGATGTAAAGAAACTCTTTACTAAGCAGAAACTCTTATATTAGTATGTGAGGTCCAAATCCTGGATTTCAATCACACACATGAGAAACGCCAGAAAATACCATTTTCATTTTTATTACTATATCTTGAATCACTAGAACATCACTAGAGACATCACACACATGAAAAACGCCAGAAAATACCATTTTCATTTTTATTACTTAAGCTTATAATTTGACCAGACAATTTATTTACAACATCTTTGATGAGATGTCAAAAAATAATATGAAAATAACTCCTGTAATTGGAGATAATCCAGATTTTGTGAACAAGCATATTTGGAAACACTCAAAATGTTGCACTGAATCATCTTCAGGTCGTATTGAAAAACCTGACATAACCAGCGACTGTCTCCCCTACATAGGACCTTTAAAAATAATGAGCAATAGACTAATGTGTTTACAAACATCAAATTTTAGAACGGATAACTTACAATGTTGGGAACTTATGTCAATCACTTAATGAATTACGAGTTCGTTTATTTACAAAATGAAACGTTAATTTAATGAAATATAAATATTTGATTATGATCCATTTTATGTGGGTAACTTTTAAATGCTCAGTAATAAATAATTTGGGATAATTACATGAGCCTTTATTTTTTATGTATAATATTATGATATCGTGCAAGTTATCAATTCTTTTTTCATATAAATTATTTAAATAAGGTATTTATCGTGCAACGTAACATACATATAAGTTACAATGATTAAAGAAAACACTTCGTTTTATACAGACCTGAATGATGGAAGTTTAACTTCTGAAACATGTAGTCTATAATTAAAACTCAAGTGGTAAAAAACGAAGTGTTTTCTTTAATCATTGTAACATGTCTTACCACAAAGTTAATGCCGAAACAATAAATAAAATACATATAAGTTATTTTAGATTATGTTACAATCAAAATTATTCGACGAAAACTATATTTTTGTTTTGTATAATCAGAAACACCATTTCTTTTTTATGAATATGCACGTAATGTATTACTAAAAACCTAAATTATACCTTTTATTCTTAAAAAATTAAAAATACTAACTAATAGTAGATACCCGAAGCGGAGGGCTTATGACCCGTCATTCATGTGTTAATGATCAAGATAACACTGTGTTTATATGATGCAGTGCCCTATGCACCATCAGGTGCGGATAAAGGTTAAAAAAAAACAGTAGGTGGTTGATATTTCAAGAAATTATGCTAAAAATCCAAAAATCATCCCTAATAATTGAAAAAACAAACCTTTTCAAATCTTTAAAATCTTTAAAAAAAACATTAATCGTTTAATTCATTTGTTAATATACATAGTTGCTTTAATGTTATTTTTACCAATTATTATATGGAATGGTATTTCTTGTAATCATGTATAACATTATGATTACGAATTATAAATAAAAGACGTCGAAGAAAACGTATTTTATTCTCCGATTTTTTTTTCAATATTTTGTATTAAAAATCCTTGTAAGACGGGAAAAAGTTTGAGAGTCACACAAAGCGAAGAAAAAGGTTTGAAGTTGACTAGGTGCTATAGAAGTGGGGAAAAATAGAGAAAAAATGTAACGAGATGATGAAAACAAAAGTGAGAGACTCGTGAGAAGATCTACCCCGAGGCGCGAGGGAAGGGAATAGAGAAATAGGGATGGGTCAGACGTTGAAAAAGACTTATAACACTGATTACACTCTCATTATTCTTCTCCATATTATTAAGTAGGCAATTATTTTTAACATCACAGAGAGAACGTTTCGGAAAATAAAGTGAGTAATAACAAGACATGACGATTAGACAATTTGATCAGGAACAGTGCGGTAAAGTGACGAACGATGGTGGTATGAGATTTAAAGCTAAGATCCCAATACGAAATATTTATTTATTTATTTATTGAACGGCTTAAGCCTTTGACATAATACATATATACAGTATCTAATAAAAAATATACTAATAGAGAAACAAAAAGTCTTTAACATAAAATAATAATAAAATAAATAGTAAATACACGTCTCCTTCACACACTATCAGCGAGCAGCGAGAGAGAGTGAAACAACGTTAAAATTTATTCATTATAACATGGAGAAGAAATGCTGAGAAAGTACAGACTTCAAGGTGGATAACAATATATTAAATAAATCTATACTTTCAAAAGCATTGGCTAACATGTGAAGCCAAGGATTAGGAATGTTTAATTTTAGCCGCTTCCTTGTGAAATTAAAATCTAACTCAACAATGGGTTTATATGGTTTTAAATATGTGATAACTTTAAAATACGGTACCGAAAATACTGAATTAATTTCCCTTTTTGACATTTTTTGACGGTGAACATCTACCTTAAATGGAGTCAAAGTTCCTTTGATCATAAATAACACGAAAACAAGGAAATCAGGCCAAAGTTCCAACTGCAAATCGAAGCGAGAACTTTTTAACAGTTTCAGTAAACCTTGACTAACTGCACTGCAAAAAATTTTAGTTAAACATAATTTCTGTATGTGAAACAACTTTACGTTTTTAAACGCACCCGCGTTTTTTTTATTATTTTTTACTGATTTTATTCATTTCATTAACGTTCAATATCTGGTTAGCAACCAATAACAGTTATTGTAAAAAAAAAACAAGCCTTACATGTACAATAATTAAAAGAAAATTGATTTCATTATTTGTGGTACATCTATTTAGCTATCCATTTTTAATTTAAGTTTTACTTACTAAATACCATTATTTCTTAAAATCTATTGTGAATTTTAAAAAAATTAGAATAAGGTTCACATATGTTGTTTGAAAATGATGCGGAATGCATCAAAACTCGTGTTATAGTAGATTTAAAGAAATAGTGGTATTTACAAACTAAAAAATTAAGAAAATTAAGTTAGTATGTTAAGTAAAACAACGATTTTAAACATGTCTGATTCAACCTTATAGGTAAATTAAGATTTAAAGATTTTTTGTAATTGAATTATATCTACACAAAGAAAAAATCATTCGCAATGACAGGTATAAAAGGATCAGAAAAAAGTTATAAAAAAAAGAATCATAATATATATATTTATACGCATATATATATTTTTTTATGAACCTTTTATACCTGTCATTGCGAATGATTTTTGCACTGTGTATATATAATTTAATTTAAAAAATCTTTAAATCTTATTTTATATATATAATAATAATAAATAATAAAACCCTTATCCGCACCCCAATGGTGCATAGGGCACTGCGTCATATAAACGCAGTGTTATCTTGATGGTTTACACATGAAGGAAAGGTGATCAGCCCTCCGCTTCAGGTACCAGTCCAGGGTAATATTGAATAAATATGACTGTGAAAAAATCACTTATATTTATTTTACCCCCCTTGGGAACCGAACCCGGGACCTCCAGAACGGTAGCCGAGCGTGCTGAACATTACACTACGGAGGCGGACTATATATAATGACGCATATTAAAAAAAAATACTATGTTAAATGCTATTTCAAATGTACTGTCAATCCGAACGAGAAAAATAGCTTTAGTACAAAAATAATGTTATTTACTAACGAGAATCCATTAATAACGAGTTCGATCGATTATTCATTAATCAATTTGTTTACATTCTTTCCGAATTTCAATTACGTATAGGTACTGGGTGTTCAGGAGTAGTAATTAGGCAGAATTAAAAACAAACACTTCGATTTCTTTTATATCGCCCCGTGTGGAAAAAAGTTTCAGTTTATGTTAGTACCATCTCGTAGTTTCTGTTGACACTTGATCGGAGGTCTCAGAACAAGATAACAAAACGGCGTCTGTTCAATGCCGGGCCGTGAAGGTTTAAACCTTAAAAAACTGAACATTTTATTGAAAAAAAAAACAATTTCATCAGATCCGATATTACATGTATAATAAAAATAATAATAATAAAACCCTTATCCGCACCCCAATGGTGCATAGGGCACTGCGTCATATTAACGCAGTGTTATCATGATCGTTTACACATGAAGGAAAGGTGATCAGCCCTCCGCTTCAGGTACCAGTCTAGGGTAATATTGAATAAATGTGACAGTGAAAAAATCACTTATATTTATTTTACCCTCCTTGGGAATCGAACCCGGGACCTCCAGAACGGTAGCCGAGCGTGCTGACCATTACACTATGGAGGCAGATATAATAGTGATATATAATTACCAATTTGTTATTATAATGATGCCGTGGCGTGATGCTCGACTGCGACTCTGGCGTCGCGGGATCGATTCCCGCCCAATACAAAATAAATTCAATAAACTTTTTTTTTTAATCGGTCTGGGTCTGTGATGTATTTCTCACATTCACCTTCCCTATCCTTACTATCCTACCTGTAGACATGCTTTTAAAAATAGAGGCTTTGCAGGTTATTCCATAAAATAAAATAAAAAAAACAGATAATTTAGTAAACGCCATTTTCGTAAAATATTGTACTACCTCAAGGGCGATTCACCGTGATTGAATTGGAGAAAAAGAGATAATGGAAATGATTTGGCAAACAAATGCGTCTTAAGTATTTTTGTAAAGATCATCTCACTCTCACTATTTCTAACTGGTAAAAGAACATTCAAAGATTTAATTGATTCCATTGACCCGCAACAGCAAAGGCACGCTCGCTAAACTTCAAAGGCACGTCCGCCGGAAGGTTCACTTTACTCATAGCAGTTATGAAATTTCACTTACTGCCGTAACAATACAACATTACACCAACATATTTTGCAATTCATGCGATGAGTCAACCGAAACTATTCAAATTACTTGGCGAAAATAGCGTAAAATTATGAGCATTAGATTTAAATAAATACTTTTTATTCGAGTGGAATATAAATTCGTTCCAGCTTCTCGGTGGAGATTTTTTTTGGTGAACATAAAAACTGACATTAGTTTTTTTAGGACGCGGATACAGCCCTGTTGATGTTTATAGCGTCTAATGCAGCACTTCCCAAATAGGGATCCAGGAATCCATAGATTGCAGTTTTTATTACGCAAAAATAAGTGTACCTAACAAGTATTTGTTCCACTTATTAACGTATTTGTTAAGGCTAAGAAAAATACTATTGTACCATTAATGAAATAAAACAAAAAACCTTAGTCTTAGTCCCTCTCCAAGCACAAGAGCTCAGTCTCTTTTTTGGAGAGGCATATCGACACTAAAATTTTAAGTTTGCCGTAGGTATAAATGTATAGAAATTTTACTAAAAATGTGACTTTATTTAATAAATAATAAATTTTATAAAATAATAATAATTTTAATAATATTTGTAGTTACCCACTCACCGAATTTTTTATATCTACCGGTTTCACACTTAAAACTACACAAATTTTAAGTGTGTGCTATGGTGGTGAAGGGTGGTATTGTTTGCATGGTGTGGTAGTGATTGTCCTGACGAAGAGACGGGTACGTCTCGAAACCGGTAGACATAAAAATCACGGTAAGTGGTTACATACTTATATTATTAATTTTTTTTTAAATTAATAAGTAAAAATCACATACTAATACAAGAGTTTCTGCTTAATAAAAAGCTTCTCTACATCTCACCAATAGATGTCTCTAGTGAAGTTCTAGTGATTCAAGAACAAGGTTTCTAAATTGGTTCATATATATAGAACTTCCAAGAATTTGAGTAGTGTGGTTGTCAATAATGAGTAGAATTGGTGAATGTAGCACTAAAAAAACTAAAGTGATTACTTAAACCAGCCTATGACGGTCGTCAGCCCCGTTAATACCCAGACTTCCATATTCTTCTTCATCTTTGATGAAAAAATAATAAGTAAAAATGATTAACCACAAGGTAAATGCTTTCAATATTAATAATATTGAGAGAGAAATTTTTTAAAAAAGTATATATTTATTTAAATATTAAGAATTTTTATCATGTTACGTTGAAAGCGCTCTGTCTGTTTTATGAAAGCACAAAAGGGTTCCGAGAACAAATTCAATTGGGAAACACTGATTTGATGTATTCGTCCCGGCCTGAGGGACTCGGACTGTGGGAACGGGGTACAGCAGGTGGGGCGAACACCTGCGCCAGTGGCGGATCGCTGTTTCAAAAATGTTTTCTAAATTATTCCACTCTTTCCAGAAAAATTAAAAACGAGTTAGTTATCCCAAACGAGAAATTTTGTTTCGCGAAAAAATATACATATTTACCTGGATTGTTTAGTCTGAAACATTGGTGAATTTGTGGCAGTGAATGATGAATTTAAAATTTGAAAATTTCATCACTGAATAAAAACAAATTTATGGGGCGAATGTGGTTGGTAATAGAAGTAAAAGAATTCCACGGAAATATTGGCAAGATCTTTTTTTTCCAATACTTGAAATTGGTCAGGTCAAGAGTTATCGAGGTGTATGTATGAGGAGATTCATGAATACGAAAGAGACGAAAATTGTTTGTAAATACAGATTGGTGTGGCGTTCTATTCTCTCTGCCTACCTCTGCGTAGAAGCGGCGTGATAGTTAATTAGTTAGTCAAAGAGTAATTAGTTAGTCAAAAGTTTTAATAAAAAGATATTTTAAATACATAGTGTCAAAAGTAAGAAAATCTATTCATAAAGAAAAAATATTTTAAAAATAAAGAAAAAACGAAATAGTGTACAATTAAAACGAATTGTTTATTTTTTAAACAAAACGCCCCAAAATACAAAGATAATATTGAGAATATGTTATTATAACTGGTAAAAAATTAAAAGTGCAAAAAAACGGATTTTCAGATATATTATATAATATAACGAATAAATCATCAACTTTACTTTACTTAAAGCCGTTAAAAAATTAGTTGATTATCTTTTCAGTATCATTAACGTCCTCACAATACTGATTGATGACCGACAGATATTCTAAATAAAGGCAAAATTATCTATACGATGTAGTAAGAGAGTAATCTTTTCTCTGTAATTCCAGCTCTGAAATAAAACACCGATAAATCTGACAAACTATATAAGGTGAAAACAAATAAAGGAAGCCCTCTATTCAACTTTAACTATTTTACAACATTTTGAGTGTGTCCAAATACTTGTTCACAAAATTTGGATTATCTCCTAATTTTGTGAGAAATGTTGGAGTTATTTTTATATTATTATTTTTTGACATGAAAATAAATTATCTGGTCAAATTATAAGCTTAAATAATAAAAATTAAAATGGTATTTTCTGGCGTTTCTCACGTGTGTTATTGTAATCCAGGATTCGGACCTCACATACTTATATAAGAGTTTCTGCTTAGTAAAAAGATTCTTTACATCTCACCAATAGATGTTTCTAGTGAAGTTCTAGTGATTCAAGAACAAGGTTTCTAAATTGGTTCATATATATAGAACTTCAAAGAATTTGAGTAATGTGGTTGTCAATAATGGATAGATTTGGTGAATGTTACACGTGTGTAAAGTGATCACTCAAACCGGCCTATGACGGTCGTCAGCCCCGTAAATGCCCAGATATCCATATTCTTCTTCTTATTTGATGAGATGTCAAAAAATATATTTTACTCAAGTTAATGACACTTTAAAATTTAAAACAATAATAATAAAGCCGATTCCAATTCGTCCCACTATACTACCAGCATTGTCCCTACAGGAAGTGGTCGTGCTTGGGAACCCATTGTCCTAACCCCTTACGAAAAGACAGAGGCAGGACTATACAAGCAGTCACATGAATAAATGAAACAAACATATTTTATCAGAACCCTTTAAAAGGGCACATCTTAGATAGAATACTAAAAAAACAACGAGCGGTAAGCACAACATATACACATATTAATAATCATCAAGTTGGAATCGTTTCGCTTATGAAAAGTTTAATGAATTTTAAGTTTTTTTTTCAATCAAATGAGGGTATTCGAGAATAATAAAAACAGATATAACAATCCTAAAATCCCACCTTTGTAAATTAAATACAAAATAAATATGTAAAATTAAATACAATTACATCTTGATTCCTTAACAATATCACAATACCAAAAGGAAAGAAATCCAAATACTGTATAAACAAATTAAATAAAATTATAAAAATTTGGGAAGCAAACATTTGCATAGCCTCCTTATTCATATAAAATTTATAACTGAAGGAAAATTACTCTTAAACGTGAAAAATAAAAACAAAAACAAAAATTATTATGTGTAACTCCCTCTCCAAGCACAAAAGCTAAGTCTCCTTTTTAGAGAGGCATAGCGTAACTAGAATAAGATGTTTTATAATTCATAAATGAAGTAACACAAATTTAATTTTATTTACAACCATATTTATTATTATTATGATTTTCAATAAAAAATTAATGTCATTGAATACGTTATTATAAAAAAATTAAACACTTTTTTAATACCACTTAATGATTTTTATTTCATTAAACACGACTAATTTTAAAAACTAGAATTTTTTTCATTTACAAGTAAAAAGCAAAAAGTAGAGGAACATTTTCACCTGTAGTTTACGAAACTAGTCGTGTGTAATGAAATAAAACTGACTAAGTGGAATTGTACAAGCGTATTTTTTTTAATAATCAACAGTCATTCCACAAAGTTAATGCCGAATCAATAAATAATAGAATACGTTATTCATTACTTCAAGTGAACGATTATATTAATACTACTGTTATTTTAATGCCCCAACCAAATGTTACAATAATCCGAGTCAATAACAAACGATTTGGTTTCGATTAGAATTGTAGGTCAGGAAGGTAATAATGGTATAAAACATTAATTTAATACGGCATTCGGACATGGGACTAATAACCTCACTTCCCTTTATCACCACCACCGGTACAAGTATCAATTACCCTAATACGACCCTGCTTCAATAATTCCACAAAATCGCTTCTAGTACGACAGTGGACAAATTCATATTGAGTGATCGAATCGCTATATTATCTCATTGGAAAAACGGTACAAGCGTGGACCGTAGTGACAGCAAGATCTTTTTTAGTGTTAACGTGCCGATCAAATAAAAATGGCAATTTTTTGGTCAAATACGAATTCAGATCGGATTGTATCGTAATTTTTCAGGGGTCTTCTTCTTACTGGCTCCATCCCAACTTATCGACTTTGTAGACTGTTGGGGTCAGCTCTTTTCATCCTCAGGTTTTAGGACATAAAACCTTGGACGAACTTGTTTCCTCTGCTTCACTTTGGTGGCCCTAACGCATTGCCAGTCTGTGGATCGCCGAGAGAAGAATCATCCTCGCTGCCAGAAAGGGCAGAGCATTGTTTATTTCAGAGGTATGGAAGTGTAAATCATATGAACCAGCCTGATGACATCGGTTACGACGAAACCTGGTCACTGGTTAAATAAAATAACTCGGTAGTGTAAAGGCAAAGGGGTAAAATAATAATAATAATAATAATATCTGTCTCAGAAAAAGTTTTACGGGAGAGCAAAAACATATTTCTGAAAGTAAATAACTAATTTGTTTTATAAATTTTTATATGTACATTTCTTAATAAAACTAAATATGTATAGCAACTACAACTTTATCCTTTTGCCAAATTATGGAATGCACTATTTTAGACATTTTGTGGAACGAACTTCGATAGTGAAAAATTTGACAGATATACCCCTTTGCCATTACACTACCGAACTGTGGAATAGCCATAAAGTTGATAAAGGTGGAAAAGTTATCAAAAATAGGGTTATTCACCAAATCGATGATTTTTCAATAAACGCATACATTATGAGTGTCTCAACTTGTTCATGTGATAATTCTGTTTATATTATAGACGTCTCTTGTTAAGACAGTAAAATACGTACAAATATAAACATTTACAAATAATTTACCCGTCAAATTAAAAATTGCCCAAGTCGCACTTCAATTAAAACAGTCAACATATCTTCTATTGAGATATTTTTTCAAGATAAAAATACTTGATACATTTCCACAACTTTTCTTGAAATACTAGCGTTGAATATACGAGTATATCATCAATTAATAGGCGAATCAAACAAGCGAAAACTATTCAAATAAACATGTTGAAATAGTACGTTCGTTTAATTTAGTTAAAAATTATGTACATAATTGTCTAATATTTATTAATTTGACGTCACATATTAAGGGCGCACGAACGAAATTTTCGAAAGAAAAAATAAGAAAACGAACTAAATAGATTAATAAAAAAGAAGAAAAAAGTGCCTTAGAAATTCTTGAAAAATTCTCATAAAAGTCGGGCTTCGTACGAAAGCGGAAAACTTTACTCATCGAAATAATATTCAACGGAAAAGCAGCATCGACTTTTGTAAAACAACAAATAATTTTGTGAATCCATAAAAATCCAGTTTCATTTTCTTTTATTACGGACGACATACATTAGTCTTCTTGTATAAAGCGGTTAAAAGGACGAAATCTCTACCGGATAACGTACCGAGTATTTCAATTCATTTCACCCTTTCTGGGGGAGAAATTCGTCCGACTCCTGGCTGATATAATATAAACCAGACCGAGACCGTTAACATAATATAAACATAGAATATATTATGTAAGCAGACGTATTTTTAAATCGAATAAAAAGCGAATCACTTACTGAATGTATTCACATACACGACTACTTGTTTAATACATATTTTAACAGACAAATTAAAAACTACGTATTGCGACATATTATTGGAGCTCACGTAGAAGAAGGTTAAATTTATTTATTTGTAAAAATTATTCAATGGAATATGTATGTAACAGAAATTGACGGACTGATTTCTTTGAAGCAGTATCTTCAATTTTTGAATCAATTAAAAACGAATTTTAGTATGAATGATTAAATCGTTTAATTATAATGACGATGCTAAAAATTAATGGAAAAGCAAGGAACGCATTGTGACAAGGGCTAGGCAAGGGAGTTGAGAGGAGGAAAGAATCCTAGGATGATATAATTAACAGTGAATTCCAATGATAAATATTTAATGATGCCGACTTTTTTTTGACTTACCTAACGTCCAAGTGACTCTGCAATCTAGCTACGGCTTATGCAACACTGCTTATCACGACCCTACTCAGGCTTCAACCTTTTTAGTTTCATAGCCTATGCCTACTCGTGAGTGAATTTACTTTTTATGTTTAAAGTTACTATAATTTCATGAAGTTCATGAGTGAAAATTCTAGGCAAACAATTCTAGGCAGACATTTTTTTTAAAGATGATATTTATAGCTGAACTTTTTACCGTATTAAATTTTATGATTTTTTAAAAATACTTTCTAAAGTATTTATCAGGATTAAAACATTTTTAACACTGGCACAAAATAAAATTAAAATAAAATTAGGTGTTTACTATCATGTATACTAAGCGCGTTCTCAATCGTATATAAATGTACTCTTCTATTTTTCCAGCTTACCATAGAAAGCGGTAAGATAAATTTAATGGAACGTGAAAAGTTTAGAAGTAAAATCTAATAACGCCGACGAACGTCGCAATTGTTTTACAAATGACCGTTGGCCCGTTGCGAAAGAATGACGAAGAAAGCGAGTTGCTTAATTTCGATCGGGCACTTTCTTGCGCAATTGAGATCGTAATCATGATTAGGCTCCGGAGTCAACACGAGCATGATAATGTCGGGCGTGGGGTCATGTGTGCCGGATTGGACGATTTAATTAATGATCCTGAAAACACTGGTCTCGCAAACATTTCAACAAGATTCCGGAACTTGCCGAAACTGAAAGTGCTCACTGTTGGGAGTTGGCGGAGAAGGAGGAATGCCCAGGGCTCGACAACCCGCGGCGACAGAATGACGAATGCTTAAAGTTTTACACCGAATAGTAAGAAAACATATAATGCACACCAAAATTATGTATACACGTATATTCGTATTAACGCGAGTCTTTTATCGTTTGAATTACACAAAAAAACTGATTGATTTTACTGATGAAATCATTGGATACATGAACATAGGTTGTTAGGTTCAATCAAGATGGTGTGAGATTTTTTTTCTCTTTTGTTTTTGCATTTCACAATATAATTATTTTTAAAAATAAACGCTTGTATAATACCACTTAATGAGTTTTATTTCATTACACATGACTAGTTTCAAGAACTAGTTTTTCATCTACAGGTGGAAAGTAAAACTGTAGATGCCTCGACTCAAGATGAGACAGATAATCGAGTGCGTGAAGATCAAGATAGCTCTGCGTCAATAGGATGCAGTGCCCTATGCACCAATGGGAGCGGATAAGGGGAAAGGTATATACAAATATCATCCAAAGACTCCCTGATAGAATATACTAAATAATAACAAAAATAAATAAAATAAAAAAACTAACGATGATAAAAAATATCAAGGCAGAAATTTTACTCAAAAAAAAAACATTATTTTTTAATTTAATTTCTCTAAAATTCTAAAATGTTTTCTGTGACTTGTAAAATCGAGATATAGATACCTACTAAGCTAGACAGAATATAAACCACGGGAAACGAAGATCGAGCAAAAATAAAAGAAAGAAGAGAAGGTGTTAGGATATTAAAAGTGTTTAAGGTATTATCCGGATCAGATTAATCACAATTTGTTCCAAAGACACTGTTGCCGCCGTAATCCCATAGAAACAATGGGATTCCTTTGTGGATCGGTAGCGATCGATGGCAGATACGACCGAGAGGTCTTTATTAGGTCGGAACACATCCGGACACGGGTAATAAATCTGGGGTATCCCAAACCCCGACGAGTCTTCAGGATCTTTCTTGTGAGCCAACAGATAGACTGATAGCAATTACACGGGGCGATTACAGGGTTGAATTAGAGAGGTTTGCACCATCGTTAATCGAATCATCAATTTTATACTATTAGGACCCCAACGGAATTAACAACTGTGGAAATAATAAGGATTACAACAGTAAAAATGTTTATCGTTGCTATAGTAAACCAAAAAAAACGCAATTCTACTACAAATAGAGGATTGTCACCGCGGCGTAGTTGGATAGACGCTCGACTGCGGAATTAGCGTCGCGGGTTTGATTTGATTAGGAAAGATTTATTTTAAATTGGTATGGGTGTTTGCGATGTATTTTTCACATTTACCTTCCCTATCCTTACTATACTACCTGCAGATAAACTTCTAAAATAGAATAGAGGCTTTGCGAGTCACATTTTTTTTTTAAATTTACATAAAGTGTTTAGTGGCAGATGTTTTGCCTTGTACAAGCATTTTCAATCTACATCATTAACTTTAATTGTTTTACTTCAATGACAAATATTTGATTTATCAATACTTAGATTTTGTGTCTATTTCATTTAACAAAAACTAAAATCCTGACAACGTATTTTCGAGAAATCATCGCAGGTTAAAACTTGTGAGCATTCGGGAGACGCGTTTCGAATGCTATAACTTTGTTAAGTCATATTACTATGCTTTTTTTAGAACAATTTTAAATGACGAAATCTTGGCAATATTTTACTATATAAAAATAAATATGTGTATGGATAACTGTGTTTTATGTGGTATTACTTAACGTCCAAGCGACTTTAAAATTTAACTTTATAAGTTTGATAGCCTATATCTAAGTGTGAGTGGTTCTACTCTTTATGTTCAAAGTTCCTTTAATTTCATGTAATTCAAGCTAAAAATTCTATCCAAAAAACTATTTTTTTTTCAAAACACTCAAGAAAACCTCACTTTTACATTCCAAATTAAAATTTTGGCGTTGTTCTCGCAAATAAACAATGTGGAAAAAAAGACTGGGCTAAATTTACTACCAAATTCATTCGCCTAACATTGTAGGAGGGTTTATTTTTATTTGTTTTTTGTATTGTAAAAAATATTGAATTGTTTTGTTAATTTCTTTAAAAATAAAACTCAGGGCGAATGCATTATATGCACAAAAAAATTGAGGTATTTATTTAAGAGGTAATTGCGTAAAATACTTTTGGACATTGAAAAAAACCAGAAATACCAAAACTTATGAACGTACATTTTAATGCCTTGACAATACAATATATTTAAAAATTCCTGTGTTGTTTAAAAAAATATAGCATATATTTAGATGTTATTTTTAAAAGGCATTACACATTATCAAATAAATAAGTGCACACGTAATCAAGATTTAAAGTAAAAGTTTATTTTTGATGTTGTGAAATGGTTGTTGAGATATTCGAATCAATTTTTACGGAATTGAACACATTTTTATAACCGGTGGGAATTTATTTAAGTGCTGTACCCTACCGACGTGAACTGATCAAAACACGTTAAGGTGGTCAAGTAGGCTTACGTGTAAAGAACTGATTACTGGAGATGTTTTCGAGGCGTTTTATCTCTCTTTTCAAGGGGTATTGAACACCCTCTGAGTTAAGGGATGAGGATTAGCCAAAGGCTCTACTTCGTGAACTACTTCCGTAGGTACTCAGTCGTACAAACATAACAGAGGAAAGAGGTGCTAATAGAGGAAAGAGTCACTAAAAAGTTTTATCCAAAATTTAAAAAGTAATTATATAAATCAATGAATTATATCAAAGATTTACTTTTGTTTGTATTATGATAACTTATAATAAATAATAAAACCCTTATCCGCATCCTAATGGTGCATAGGGCACTGCTTCATATAAACGCAGTGTTATCTTGATCGTTTACACATGCAAGAAAGGTGATCAACCCTCCGCTTCAGGTACCAGTCCAGGGTTATGTTGAATAAATATTACAGTGAAAAATCACTTATATTTAACCCCCCCTGGAATCGAACCCGGGACCTCCAGAGCGGTAGCCGAAGGTGCTGACCATTACACTACGGAGGCGGACAAAATTATGATAACTTACATGATATTATGTATCTTGATATAAAACTTTTATATAAAAAAATGGATGTTTGAATTGGTTCATATATACAGAACTTCCAAGAATTTGAGTGGTGTGATTGTCAATAATGGGTAGAATTGGTAAATGTTACACGTGTGTAAAGTGGTCACTTAAACCAGCATATGACGGTCGTCAGCCCCGTAAATGCCCAGACTTCCATATTTTTCTTCAACTTTGATCAGATGTCAAAAAATAATACCTGCTCATGGTTAGGCTATTGTAAATACAAAATGGTTAAAACAAAGTTGTTTTATTTTATAAAGTTTATAAAATGTACCACAAAGTATCTGCGAAAAACATTAAAGAAATTTCTTTCAAATTGACTGGTGAATAATCCAGTATCCGATGTGGTAATCATATTATTTTTTTAATATCATTAGAGTCTCACCCATTTCTTAACCATTTGTCCCTCGATTCCGTTACTACTTCAAATTATGGTTACCTATCAACCTCGACCTAGTGTTAGAGGACCAAGAGTGGGTAACAGCATCCTAAGCTACTCGGTTGGCCAGTACACGTCGAGAGGTCGAGGATCAGGGTTTGGGGTGATCGGTGTCCGTGTCTGCGGTCACGTGGCGTTGGGTGCAAGTTTGGACTGCCCGTCACACGCCTCACGGAGTTCAGACTGGTCAAGTAATTGCCAAATCTACTGCAAATCTACAATCTGTTTCAACTTGGTGCAAGGAACCTAATTGATTTGTCGCCTCGCCAGAACGTCACTTTGATTACGAATGGGTACTTAAAATATATTTATGTAATTCTTCCTCTGGTTCTTGTTCGACACCCAATGGTGCAAAGGACACAAGTATTGAAGTAGTGTAATCCTGATCGTTACTTACATTATTTTTAATAGATTTATATTATCCACTGACACTTCGTGATGGAATTGCATTTTTAATATATTATTAGATTAAAACCAATATTTTTAGCTTTTCCACTTTTTTTATTTGACCAGCGACCGGGTTTCGTCGTTACCGACATCATCAGACTGGCACATTATTTTTGATTTTTCCCCTTGCCAGAATGTCACTTTGATCACAAATAGCTACTTCAAATAATTTTGTTTTAATCTTCTTCTTACCCTTATTCGCCACTTAATGGAACAAACGGCACAGCATTGTACTGACGCAGTGTAATCCTGATCGTTTTTTTACATTAAGGTAATGCAATCATGATACAAGGAACACAATTGATTTAAAAAATCTGAAAAAGATTTGAAAAATCACTTTTATGCGTACCATTCGCAAATGAATTCATGCATATCCTTGATATCTAATACTTACTGCAAAACAATATACCTACTTCGAAAGACGTACACTTACGTCTAAATTAAAACGTATGACGTTATCTTGTAGGAATTTAACTCGGTTTTTTTAACGTTGATAAGATTTTACCGGGCAGATAAATGTAAAGATACGTAAATTGAAGTTTATTTAAACATTTATCTATTGATTCAAGATACGAATAAATCACGCGATAAAGCAAATATCAAAAGAACGAAATTCTTTCTAGAAAATTACTTCACACAAATTTTAATTGGATGTAAATGTTGATACTAAACTAGGTTAAAGAGAGTCTTAAATACTAGAATTAAGATTTATACAATTGAAATCGTTTATTCTCGTAGGAACCGGCGATCTTTCTAGAATTATCCATTTTAAAAATATCACCAATCCGATTACGGGAGAAAGGAAAGAGAACCAAACTGAATCAATTGCAGTAGAGCGCATCCCAACTGCAGTAAAACCGTAGTTTGTCAGGGGAAAAACTTTGTTCAAATGCTCGGCGAGAGAAAGGAGCAAAATTACTACCAATACGGCGGAAACGATTTAGATAAGCTTCTTTAGGGAGGGTTTTATAACGAAAATTATTTACTTGTTGATTGTAAAACTTCGGATTTCTCATTAAAAGATTTTGGAAGTTCAATTAAAATTAAGTCGAATGGGAAAGTGATTGAAAATTTCAGTAAAAGCTATTTAAATTCATCGGCAAAGTTTAACTTTCTTCCTTGCTGGGAAATTTAAACCGAAACTCCGCTAATGAAATACGTAAAGTAATAATTGGAATTATTATGGTATGATTCCGTAAGTGAGTAATTCCGTTAATGCTCTAATGGCAATATTTAACAATGATGAATTAAAAACTTTTATGCTCCTCAATGCCAATTTACTTAATTAATACAATCGAACATTCACAAGGCATTCCACCCAATTCCGAAATAAGAACGTTGAAAGAAAAATATTAAAGTAAAGTCAACATTTTTAATTGAAAATTTTCTTGGTAGTTACCATATCTTAAAATGTATTGATACACTTGTTTCGACGCATTTAGTATCATTATCCAACACGGTATGTGAAGCTAAGTGAAAATTTTAAGGGTATCACTTAATTAAGTAAACATTGACAAGGCATTCCACCCAATTCCAAAATAATATGATGATATTTATTTTTTGTAAGGTTTTAAATTTCTTTAATAAAAACCATTTCTTTTTACCTATTGATAAAAAGTGGTTGAAAACAAAGTTCTAGTTTTATTTTTTAAGGAATGTTAATTTTTCATTACTTGATTCGGGAGTAATATCAATCCATTTTAAATTGAATATTTACTTAATAAATACCACTATTTCAAAAAAAATATTGTGACACGTATTTTGACGCATTTAGTATTATGCAATACCGTATATGAAGTTTACTCTTAATTTTAAAGTTCCCTTATTATTCCCTTCGGATGTTGAAGGATAAAGGGCACATCTCTCATTTTAAGACTAAGCTACACATACGGTTTTTGATAATGATTCTGAATGCATCGAAACACATCTTACAATATTTTTTTAGAATTAGTGGTAAAATTAAAATGCAAAATGGATTGATATTACTACCGAATAAATTTATGAAAAATTAACGTTCTTTACAAAATAAAACTAGAACTTTGTTTCAACCACTTATTTATTATTATTTTTTCAAGATCCTTGTCATCTTCAGGATATAAATTTGAGAAATCAACATTCTTACTAGATTGTCAAATATAATTTAAAATTTTAAAAAAAAATCCATTTCTTATTGTTATTCAAGTATTTCCAGTATTCCTATTAGTTACATAAAATTGAAAGCGGACAAAAAATCGTTATTCAGGATTATGAGTAAACTTGAAAAACAATTTTGTGAGGACTAATTCGAGGGGATTCAGAGAACGAAAATATTACAGAGATGCTGATCGCAAGATGTCCTCTTCAGTCGGGAGATAAGGAGCAGTGTGTTCTGAGAGATTCCGAGATAAGGACATCTGAATGGAATGCAGAGGTCATTGCAGACGATAACGCTGCACTGTGCCGACTATACTCGAGGGTGCACTAACCATGCACTGGAAGCATAATACTACAATATAACGCTGGAAAGAGGCGACAAGAAAACTTCAGTTGAATTTTTACTCATTTTGCATTCGTCGTCTGTGACTATAATTTTATACAACTTTATAAAATAAATCTTAAAACTTTATTTTTAACCTCTTTTATTTTTGTTACATTTTTCCAACCGATTTCGACAAGAGTCATTTTCAGGGATAGAAATGTACTCTCTGAAAATGACAAGATTCTTGTCGAAACCGGTTTGAGAAAAGTACACAAAATAAAAGTAGTTCGTAGTAAAGAAAAGTCGCCTTTTATTTCGCATTTTCAAATACTACCTACGCATATTCAAGTATATATATGAAAAGTAAAAAATAGTAATAATAAAACAGAAAAATAAACGACTATAATGGAAATACATAAAAAATTTACTTTGTGTTTTAGAGAGAAATTGAGTGAGAACTTAAAAAAGTAACTAACAAAGTAAAACATCAACATAAGTAAACAATACGAATATGTTCTGGCTGGCGAAAATCGTCGATAATGCATTTATAGTATTGTACACCTTGAATAAAATAAAATAAATATTAAAATCTGAAACTCAAAAAAACGAAAATTTCAATGATTTTACTAAATAATTATTATCACTTTAACTTGACTATTTTAAGTATCTGCAATACAATCAACTAAAGAAAAGTATATAATTTATATTTGAAGCACTAACTTTGTGATTTTCCATTTTATAATTAAAATGTTACTTTGTTTTAAAATCACAATAAATATTTCATTATAATTTAATTATAATGTCTACCGGTTTCGAAGCTAACCGCTTCTTTATCAAGACTGATCAATACTAATCATAATATTAATACGTCCGCCTCCGTAGTGTAATGGTCAGCACGCTCGGCTACCGTTCTGGGGGTCCCGGGTTCGATTCCCAAGGGGGGTAAAATAAATATAAGTGATTTTTTCACTGTCATATTTATTCAATATTACCCTGGACTGGTACCTGAAGCAGAGGGCTGATGTAAACGATCAAGATAACACTGCGTTTATATGACGCTGTGCCCTATGCACCATTGGGTTGCGGATAAGGGTTTCATTCATCACATAATAATATTAATCAGTTTTGATTAAGAAGCGGTTAGCTTCGAAACCGGTAGACATTATAATTAAGTTATAATAAAATATTTATAGTGATTTTAAAACAAAGTAACATTTTAGTTATAATAAAAAAAAAGTAGCTAAATTCATGGAATCTGGTCAAAAAGTTGAAAGAATTTGCAAAACATCAATTGTAGTGTCGTTCTCCAACTCCGAAATTTCGAAATTTTTGTCACAAAGGCATCGACAAGTAATGTAAATTAAAATATACGTAAAGTTTAGTAGGACGGGCGGTAGGTACTAATCTAAATAGCTTGAAAAGGAATGAGTTTTAATTAGTAACTCTGTTGAGATTGCCCAAAATAACTGGATTCAGCGAATTTCTCAATTAACACGAGGCGACCCCTAGGAAACACGTATGCCCTAAAGTTAGTCAAATGTGTTTTTGAATTGCTTGCGAATGCCGTTACGGAAGGAGGTCAGTAAAACAAGCATATACCCATGTACGCGCGGTCAACATACTGGTCTAAAACAATCAAAATTTATACAAACAAGAACAATGTGATTTTCTGCAGATTAAAAAATTGTATCTAAACATACCACTTACATTTAAGATTGAATTTATTACCATAGTAAGTCACATCTTTACCTAAACCGTAACGAACGATCCATGTTTGTATGAATTTATGTATGTGTGTATATATAAACATATTTATATATATATATATATATATATATATATATATATATATATATATATATATATATATATATATATATATATATATATATATATATATATATATATATATATATATATATATATATATACATATATATATATATATATATATATATTATATATGTGTGCACGTATGTATACATTTGTATATTTTTTTGTGTAGTTCACTTCATTTTACTTTAAGTGTTCCGTTATTTTATAAATAATTTTTGTTTTATAAGATTTTTTAATGACAAATTTTTGTGTTTTTATTATTTATCAGAAATAGGTAGAGTGGGTTCGAACCGAGAAACTCTGACTTCTCCGAAACTCTGAGTCTGTAACACTAACCACGGGACAACGACCCGACACAAATTTGATATGTTCTTTTTTATGGTATTTTATTTGACATACATATTATATATTCCATATAAACCTTAAAGGCTCTCACACTTCGACTTCCGTCTTTTTTCATAAAAAGAGATAGATGTTTTATCTCAAGTTGAGACACATAGAACAAAATGAAAGTAACTAATTTTAAAAAAAACTTTCATTATAAATCATATCATAATTTAGGTTAGTTTAAGGTATCTACATATATACAATGGATGTCTTTGGAAGTAAAAAGTATTTATGACTAGGTATTTACACTTTTTTTTTTAAATATGTACATCATATTATGAGTCTGTCTAATTTTTTTACTGAGAGCGACAACCATCAACGAACTGTTAGACAGTTATTACACAACTCAAAACGGGTAATAAGGTCATATTAACTAGCTCCATTGGGAACCCATTCCCTTTTAAGTAGAGCCGGCCGAAATGAACTAGTTTTAGTAAATTATCTCACTGTATCAACCTTCTTCTTCACTAAACAGATGGAATATTCGAGATTAAGATTTCTAATATGTAGGAATACTATTATAATGAATACATGGGAATTTAGTTATCTATATAAAATAATTATTTTCACATTTAATTGACTATACTGTAATAATACGAGGCCTGAGAAAGCTCCATTCTCAGAACCCATTGCGAGAACAATTGTGTGAACAAGACCAATAACAATATGTTTATATGTACAATGTACACGCATACATTATAACTATATGTGTATATATACCACATACTCCTTTACACACTAGATAGAATTTACTCGAATACCACATGATACCAAAAAAACACAACGGCAAATAACATCGCTAGCTTAGTGTAAAAATAATATATTTATATGTCAGAAACACAATGTCTTCGTACGTTCTTGATCAAATATTTTCTCTTCGCGTTTTCTTCTTTCCAGAATCAAATTTCCATCGGAAACCATATCTTTTCCAAGACTTTACAACCTTTAACCTATTTGCGAATCATAATCTCATATATTTTTTGTATTTCTTTGTTTCCTGTTCTCTACCCTTTTCATAACTGAATTTTTACCGTGCTCAATTTTAAAACCAGCATTTATTCTAGGCATGGGGAATTGCAATAAAAACCGAAATAAATAATGACTCCTTTAAAAGACGTCGTAACTTAATTCGGTTTTTGGATTCACTCATTCAAAGTTAATAACGCCAATCAGTGCACAAATTTAGTTGCGTATTTGATCATTTAACATAAAAAATTTAAGATGGAAATAAATAAAAACCGAGAATAAGTTACAAATAACATCCCAATCGAGTAACCAAAAAAGTTAAAATTACTTATTATTCACACTTCCACCTTTTTCTTCTTTTTACTTTTTTTTTTACTATGCATAATCATTTGTTACATTCATATTTATAATATACAAGACTAAAGAATAAAGTGTAAATTGTAGAAGGGTAAATAAAAAAACAAGTAATTTCATTAATTGATTCGGCATTCATTTTGTGGTAATATCTATAAATTTTAAATAATCTCCAACAATAGCTACATGGACAATAGCCCCGCTATACGGAGCCAATGATTACAAATTAAAAAATAATAAACATCTCCTACCCCATCTTCATTTAACATCCTAAGGACACGACTCAAAAATTTACTGCATTTAGCTTAGCTTCACATACGGTATTTGTGGTAAAACCTATCCATTTTTAATCTAAACTTTGCTGTGTTTGAAAATTATGCTAAATACGTCGAAACAATAGAATTTAAGAAAACGTGGTATTTACCAAGTAAAACTCAAGTAAAAAATAAAATAAAACTTGTCACTTATTTTTCAATTGATATTTATTTAAAAACTTCTATACCAAAATCATATAAACAAAAATGTGAATGCAAAAATTCATATTGAAAAAATAAAATAATAAAAACATAATGTTTAAATGGTCCTTTATTTTTATTGTTGCGTTTGGCAGGATATAATAGGTTTCGGTCGAGTAGTTCAAATAATCTCCGAAAATACACAAGCAGGTGGATGTTTTGTGTGCATATTACGTTCCTCATAGCCTGTATAGTGAAAAAATTGCTGTTGTTTACAATTCCGGTAAAAAAACGTGACAATGAATTTTCGGTTGAAGATAAACGAAAATTAATATCACAGTCAGGACGGCGTAAAAAACATACCGACATTTTTGGATTCACTATTCATTTTTTGTCCACCTCCATGGTGTAATGGTAAGCGTGTTTAGCTACCGTGCTGAAGGTCCCATGTTCGATTCCCAGGGAGGGGAAGTGAAAATAAATATTAGTGATTTTACACTCTTATAATTATTTAATATAACCCTGGAATGCTACCTGAAGCGCAAGAGTGATCACCTTGCCTTCATGAAAATAACAATCAAGATTACACTGCGTCGACACGATGTTGTGCCCTATGCACCATTGGCTGCATACAAGGGTTAGAAATTAAAAAGAATTATTTTTTTATATTTGTCCGAAAATGCCACACATGTATAAAAAGTATTGTTAACATATATACCCACGTTAGAGTAACTTTTGAAGAGAGAAAAAAATAAACATACAGTAACATAGAGGATAGCTACAAGAGTGGAAAAGTTAAGAAGGGGTGACACCATAATTCGTGTGAAATTATTAAAGTTTAAAATATTTCAGAAGACGCTGCACGGAATAAAACTGTTCATAAAAGAAACTTCGAAAGTTCCACTGTGCGCTGGAGTACCAAATCTGGGTTTACACTTACTTAAAGAAAGTTTCAAAATACAATTTGGCTTTCTTGTACATATACGTATGAAAAATAATAAAATACAGTAAATACTTAGACGGGAATCAGACTGACAGCTTGAAGTCGTCAGAGTAAACTAGCTACAGAAATTGACTATTATGCAAAACCAAACATCACCCTTAAGGCAGTATCATTTAAATATGGCATAACACAATACAAAATTATTATTATTACCTCATTCTGCTCACACCTAACCGCAATTCGACCATAGATGTGGAATACGAATGCTCAAAACGCAAGGTGTGCGGAATGAAATGTAGGTATCACTTTACGAAAATGGCGCTATATAAATTATCCAAATTTATTATAATATTATTATTATTATTAACAACAGAATATAAGTGCCTCCATAGTGTAATGATCAACACGTTCGGATACCGTTCTGAAGGTCCCGGGTTCTGTTCCCAGGGGAGGGGTGTCAAATAAATGTTTAGGGTTGTGGTCACGTGGACAGTGTCGCGGACTCTTAAGTCAGAGTTTCCCGGTTGGAACCCACTCTACCACAAGTTGATACCTATTTCTAATAATGAGCCGCTTAGGCTCACAGAAATAGTATGAAATTGAAATATTTGTGTGTAATAAAAACACAAATATTTCTCTTTTTTTAAATAAAGAAAAAAAGTTATCCTTTTACTATAATATTTATTCAATATTACCCTGGACTTGTACCTTAAGCAGAGGGCTGATCAACTTTCCTTCATGTGTTGACGATCAAGATAATACTGCATTTATGATGCAGTGCCCTATGCACCATTGGGGAGCGTATGAGGGTTTGAATAAGAATATAAGTGCAACAACATGAAATCTTAGGTCCCAAATTTATTTATTTAAGCTTCTTTTTCTTATAGACAGACGTATCACTTATGTAGTAAATGCTTGCTAACATTTTACGTTTTCATATTTTTTAATTTTTAAGTTTTTAATTTCATTTATAGTTTTTTTTTAAATTTTTGTTTTCTGTTAGTTAAGTATTTTATAATTTGTATCAACACTTTTATTCTAGTTATACTAATTATAATATCTATTGTATTCTTGCCAGTGCCCTTTACTATGACCCAAATTATATTGTATATCCATACAGGCCATGCCTTTGTGGGATATTTTTGTTTTTATTTTTTATATTTATTTTTTTATATTTGCATTTATATTATGTTGCATTATGCAAAATTAATTTAAAATAAAGAAAAAATGCTTCAAGTTGCTGGTCCATTTCCGGCTTGAAACGATGGATTATCAAACATATTCATTATCTTTCTTAAATATATAACCAGAATATTAACTGAATGCATCCACTGAACTGAAACCATCACGTCGCTTCCCCGCAAGGGTAGGCAGAGAGAATAGAGCACCACACCACTCTGTCCACGTTCATGCATCTCCTTATACATACCCGCCGATTGTTACGACTCCTAACCTTAACACTTTCAAGTATTTGGCATACCTGATCGTGCCATGTTTTTCTCGGTCTTCCTCTGCTTCTTTTCCCGCTAACATTCGGCTCATAAATTTGTTTTACCGTTTTTTCCTCACTCATTCGTTCTACATGTCCAAACCATCTCAACACACCTTTCTTAATTTTATCGATAATGCTTATCTCAGCTTTGCATTCCTTCCTTATTTCACTATTCGCACATCTATCATGCATAGTTTTGTCGCACATTCTTCTGAGAGATCGCATTTCGACTGCATTCAGTCTACTTTCATGCTTCTTTTGCCAACTCCATGTTTCACTTCCATACATTAGAGTTGGAACCAAGGCATCCAACGACAATATATTAAGAAATATTTTTAATATCGTATTGTTTTGTATGTGTGAAAGTTTCTTCATCCGATTAATGGTGTTGGCATTAAGTTTGTAACACTTCATAATTACTTGTAATTTATTTAACTCAGTCAAAAGTATTACTGAATTCAGTAATGTTTTAAACTAGGTTAATGAAATCATAAGTTTCTTGATCTTGTTATGCGAGTTGTTACACATTTTTTTTCGACGGAAAAGCTTGGAACCAGTTTGTAGTCTCCGTAAGATACGGAAAGGAATGGATATGGAAAAATTAACTTTTATTAAGTTGACATTTTTCCGTATATTGTATTGAACAGTAGATATAATTTTTGGTTCACACACGATTTTTTTTTAAACAGACTTGATTCATATATTAGTTTTGACTCGATGAGGAAAAAAACTGCATTTTTTTTTGACATCTCAACATAGATGAAAACGAACATGAAAGTCTGAGCATTTAGAGGGCTTACGACCGTCATAGACTTTGTTCTTCTTCTTCTTGAAATTTCTAGATACGGTATATTCATCAAACTCGTAACACAGTATGCGCGAGTTCACAATAGCCGTCTGTGGTGGGATCATATATATATATATATATATATATATATATATATATATATATATATATATATATATATATATATATATATATATATATATATATATATATATATATATATATATATATATATATATATATATATATATATATATATATATATATATATATATATGTATATATATATATATATATATATAGAACTTCCAAGAATTTGAGTAGTGTGTTCTCTAATTCTATCCATGATTGACAACCACACTCCTCAAATCCAATTTCGTAACATTGTACTTGAATCACTAGAATTTTCACTAGAGACATCTATTGGTAGATGAAGAAGCATTTTTATTGAGCAGAAACACTTTTATTTAAATAATGCGTCGCGAATGTCTAGAATTCCAAATTCTTCTTCATCTATATTGAGATGTAAAAAAATAATATGAAAAATAATTTCTATAGTTGGAGAGAATTCAGATTTGTGAACTATTTGAACTATTTATGAATTTGTGAAGTATTTGGACACACTCAAATTGTTATAATTATTATTTTTTTTTAGAAAAAGATAATAGTACAAAGACATAAGGTGAGTTTGTCATTGATCATGTCAAAGCTCTGAGCGCAAGCGCAGGTAGGCTACTAATTCCACAAAGTTAATTCTGTATTTTGACAGTTCCAAAGTAATATAAAATGAATTTTGAACCAGCTGTGCAATACAAGGAGAAGTGAAGAGCAAACTTGGAACACAATCTGTCACGACATACAAACGAAAAGAGACCTTATGAACTCAGGCTTTTTTAATATAAATGTTTCGTGTCTCCTAAAACACCTAACGTCATAATTCCGATGTTCAAAAAATAATTGATTAAATATATATTATTATATAATAATATCTGACTAATTTACCTATGTAGAGGTATTTTTCAACATTTTGAGGGTGTCCAAATACTTGTTCACAAATATGGATCATCTCCAAGTATAGGAGTTATTATTCATATAATTTTTTTGACATCTCAACATTAAATTAAAACTATTATTTTTTGACATCTCATCAAAGATGAAGAAGAATATGGAAGTCTGGGCATTTACGGGGCTTACGACCGTCATAGATGTCAAAAAATAATATGAAAGTAACTCCTGTAATTGGAGATAATCCAGATTTTGTGAACAAGTATTTGGACACACTCAAAATGTTGTAATTAAATTAAAACATTGGTTAAATTACAATGTACAGTGGAACCTCTCATAACGAGATAATTCGTTCCAGAATCTTACTCGATAAGCGAAACACTCGTTAAGCGAAACATTTGTTGTTTTGTATGGCGCGGAAGTGAATGTCGTGAAAAGGGACTTTCCCTTTCTCTGTAACTCATGTGAAATTTTCCTCTCTGGAGCAATAAAAAAAAATCGTTTGCTCGCTATGCGAGTTACTCGTTATGAGAGATGCTCGTTATGAGAGGTACTCGTTATGAGACGTTCCACTGTATTTACTGTATCCTGTAAAGTGAGCCCAGATGGCTAAGACACTTGACGGATTCATTCAACGATAAATTTTTTTTGATACTAGATTTGTGTCGCTTACTTTCAAAATCCGCCAGATCAAATTTTATAAGATTTTAAAATAAATACTCTATCGGAATGTTAATTGTGGGTTTTATTGTTTAAAATATTTATATACCTGAACACTCTGCTAAAAAATATTTAAAAACAGCTTTGTATTTCAAATTCCGCTATATTCATGAAACTTGCCTTCTGACCTATATCGGCCAATCAGAGAGCAGGGATGGGTCAAAAATTAAGATGACGTCATTATCGGTTTGTGTTTCGTTTTTTTTAATGCTGAAAAAAAAAATAGGAAAATTCTCTGTTTCGTAATATTTTTTCAAAAGATAGATAATTTTTTTAAACATGTTACCCGGAGAATTGTGCATTTTTTGAAAAATCGACTAACATGGATCTGGCGCATTTTGAAAGTAAAATTATCCATATTCAGACAAAATCACAAAAATAGCGCTTGATAAGTAACCTTATTATCAATATAATTTATTTTATCTACAAAAAATTATCTTTACACATTAATCTCTCCTTTTTCTTCTGAAGTGGTTAAAAGTACATAAAATCCCGAGGCCAGAATCCCGAAGAGGGCCAACAGGGGTAGAAAAAAGGGACGCATTCAAATGTACTGAACATCTGTTGTCTGATGGTTGGAGAATTTATTGTAATCGCCATCTCTCAACAGGTGATGATACCCTGATACCCAATAATTTCTACAACAAAATAACAAAAGGTTTGAAAACAACTCAAGGATAGAAAATTAAGCGGCATTGAGGTAGTATTGTACAAAAATGGGGCAATATAAATTATCCTAATTATTTTTGCTATTATTATTTTTATTATCAATATTAGATATAGGTCCTACGTGTTCATCCCATACGTTTGTTTAATATATTAGATAAAAATTATATTATCCTTCAACCGGAACATATAATACTGAGCACAACTCGTATCAAGGCATTTCGTTACATTATTTTGATGATGTTTACGGCGTCTTAATTTTTTAAGTAAAATAATACATGTACATGCATACTTAAATTAACTTATACGTACATAAATTATTAAAAAAAAATCTCTTGGTTTTCATTCGGAATCATCCATTCCAAAAAAAAAATCAAATCTTATATCGGTATTTGATTAATCATGCAAAGTTCGCGATCAAATATAAAAATTGTTGCAAATGCTTTCAAAGTCCATATCACTGCCAGTGGGGCACGTAAGTTAATACTGACTAGTGTGTACAATCAAAACAAAGCCACTGTCCTGCGCTATGCGTTTCCTCTATATCTGCAAGTTTCTCGGTGGCCTAAGACCATCACAAATGCAATATATCGGTAGTGTAAACGCAAAGGGGTATATCTGTCTCAGACCAAATTTTACAGGAGAGCAAAAAAAAAACACGTGAAATTAAATTTTTTGTTCGGATGGCATATGTACATATCTTAATAAAACTAAATAAGGATTGCAACAACAGCTATATCCTTTTGCCAGATAATGGAATACACTATTTTAGACATTTTATGGAACAATCATAGAAAATGAAAAATTTGAGAGATATACCCCTTTGCCATTACACTACCGATAAATATAACAATATCCCAGATAATATTCATCAAAATATTGTGTGAAGATTGTTTTCTCATAAAAAGAAATTTTCAGAACTATCTCAAAATCATTCCACAAAAATACTAACTAAACTAGAAAGATCATTAACATTTTTTAAAAATCTATCTCAAAATTACTATGGCAGATTAAACCTCAATTTTCTGACTCATTTTAGGCTGATCTATGTTCATATTTGTGGAGGTCCTCACCAAAACGTTACATTTCTATAATAAATGATTTTAAGTTATCAGGAATTCTAGCTTGTAAAATTGTTACGTTTTGGTGCGATTTAATGATTTCATATTAATTTTACACAGGATTAGTCACGTTTTGTCGCAACTTTAATTAAGATTTCAATAGAATACAGTAAACAGAAAATATTTGCATCTAAATGATTTTTTGTGCAATATTGGAAATGTAACTTTTTGGTGAGGACCTCCACATTTGCATTTTCGTAAGGATTAATTACAGAACACGTGTTTTTTTTTTAATTGCAAATTAGAGTGTAGGTCTAATCTTGTCTAATGTTATTCAAATGATGTTTGGTGCTACGAACAAGATTATCTGTCCTGCCTACATGTATAAGGATATAGCAAACGGTAATTATGCACAATGACAACCAAAAGTTTGACGCCGAAAGCATATAATAGTTTGGAGCGAGTGCTCTGTACACGTGTGTCTCGGTTTATATTAGCTACTCAGGGAAAGAGCTTTCCACGTGTCTGTAGAAGACATCTTGATACGAGGGCGTTGAAAGCCCTCGGAAAATGTTATCACACGACCCGACAAACGGAACGATAGGAAAACTAGCTCCCGGTATTTTCCACCCCTACTAGAAAACAAAGACCCCTGAAACTGGGGTAGGAACGAGAAACACTGCCTATTTGTACAAACAACTTGAGCGCGTTTAACACGCTTCATACAAATCTGTTGCTCTCCGTATTCAAGAACCAGTCTACACTTGACCTCTTTGAATACATTATTATTTTTCCAGTCTCACAAAAGCGTAATTCGAAAAAAAAAACAGAATTAAAAAATAATACGTCTACTCAGTATTACTAACTATATAATCACCTGTTCATTCACACTGCAATGATTTGTAATTTATGTTTTTTTTTACGTTCACAAATAATAAATAAATTTGGATAACGTATAAAGGGTTATTTTCGTAAAATATTAGCTCAAAATTCTCAAATGTAAAAGCACTATAAGTTCTTCAAACTATATTTCAAACAGTTGTGTAAGGCTATAACTCAAACAAAAAAATTACTTATTTGCAATAAGAAGTTAAAAAAATACTACGATCACGTCACGCTGCTTTAATCAGTGATAGGCATAAAGGATAGAACGCCATAAAAACACACGAGTAAACGACAGATACACTTGTCCCTGCGGTTATGTAGTATACTTTCAACACGACTAGGTTCTGCATGATATAAAACGGGGTGATAGGAGCAGTAGTAGTTATTCCGATAATATAGTACGATTAACATACTCGTAGATATAATATAAGAAAAGTAATATATATTTCAATTTAAAATGATATATGGTTCAGTGGTATCATCCCTGTCACCAAAGAGGAGAGAAGGGATAAAAGCCAAAAGCCAAAACCCAAAACCCAGAAGCCCCAAAGCCGCCTTAGCTTTACAAAACTTCTCTCGAGGCAAGCGGGCAATATTTTTTTGTGCACTCTATGCAAGTCGGACCGCCGCAGCTGTTGAACTTCGTGTTTTGTTACCCGACCTTTTGTTCCTCGCTTCGCGATCATTGCCTGCTTACCACTTACCTGCTACCAGCTACCTGCCGTCTGCTAACCGTATCGAGAGTTAAATTAAAAACTTAAACGCCGATTTTTAATTATCGGATGAAATTGTTTCCTTTTGTTTTCGAGCGATGGCTTCGCGCTGGCGTTGCATCTCGATGTTATATTTTATGCTTGAACGGAATTTTGTTCGCTACGGAAACTGATAAATCGAAAAATACTTTTTAAGATGTAGAATAATCGACACATTTTGATGCAATTTATCTTGGAAATTTATGATTCTCCTTATTCTTACGTCTTATGTTTTCCAACAAAGATGGATAGGGCGCTGTATCAGATTCATGCAATCGATAATTATATGAAGGTAATGACGAAAACTGATTGAAAGATACTATTAGTTGCAAAAAATTAACACATTTGGATGCAATTTATCGACCGCCAGGTGCCTAAAAAGATATGTTTCTAGGTACCTGCGGTCCCAAAATTAGTAACTCAAATTAGTAATTATGAATGTTTATTAGTGATTATACATTCGTTAGTCTCTTTGAATGGTGCCCAAACATGCTATCCAGCAAGTTACGGAGGAAGACGAACAAATCTTCATCATAATGGAAAAATATGTATTTATTTTATATTGTTATTGTTTTATTTTGTATTTATTTTATAAGGACGTACGTGCAATATTTCACTAAAATAATCGTAAGTTTTAATGAAATTCAACATTCAGATCGAATTAAAATTGAATATTCCGAAGCGAGGTACAAGCACCGCGTTCATACAAACATCTTCCAGTAACTTATGAGAAAATTCCCAAAAGGCGTTAGTTAACATCTGTGGGCTTAATAAACTACATACGTTGGGTCATAAATCATCGATCTTTCATAGTGGAAAAGTGAAAAGGTGAACTTTCTGAAATTCGCATTCCCGAATTAATAAAAACGCGGCCATTACGGTAAGTAACCAATGAAAAGTCTTCATCCTTCCGAAAAGGTGGCCAACACGTGCGGGGAAAGGAATAAAAAAGCGTATAAAATATTATATAACGCGAATGGTTTATCGTACCCGGGATGAAAAACGTTCAGGCGCGACGAAACCATAAATTTGGAAAACAAGTAAAATTACTTTTAGAGAAGGTATTGAATTTAGACGACATTTATAGGTTTTCAATCACTCACCGGAGAGGCTATATTATTTTATGCGGAAAAAATAAATATGAAAATTATATACATACATTTTGCTAAAATATACTCGGAACGAAAAGTAGTATTTTCACGTTTATTTTAACATAAACTCTTTACCTACGAATACGAATACCTCCTTGTACAAATTTACTAATGAAAATTGAACCATATATATATTTTTTATTGTTAAAGAGAAATATTTTTGTACATACTGTTTTAATTTCATACTATTTCTGTGAGCTCATAAATGTTGTTTTTACTGTGCATTGCGTAGCGAATACGTCAACTCCGAATGACAACTTGTGAGATAAGTTTGTGTAAATTTTTGGTAAGGGAAGGGTAATTAACTATGGGTATTTCAATTATTTAGAATTTAATAAATAAACCTTGATGATGACAAACTTGTCCAAACCGGTTGGAAAAAGTGTACCAATAAAAAGTGGATAAAACAAATTAGTTTTGTTTAAAAAAGTTTTTAAAATGTGCCACAAAGTATCTGCGAAAAACATTAAAAAAAATAAAATAAAAGTTATTCACATCGTCAAGATCAATAACTCGTAAAGAAAATAAATATTATACTACATACTTATAAGTATTTGAAAAAAATATAATTAAACTCTCTATTTTTTCGTACATTTTTTAAGCTAACATACAAACGTTTACATTATCAAGCATAGAGTTTATAGTAATAATGAAAAAATGTAATAAAGTACGACGCTGCGATGAGACGCATGTTTACATCATTAAATGCAAGTTCGTTCATTGACTCAGATTTAATGGAGGTTCTGAAAATTACAGGTTATATTTTATCTGCATTAATATTTGTATTAAGTTTTTTTTCTTACCAGATCCGTAGAAATCGTATGAGATACAGCCTATTGTACATACCTGAAACAAAATTGAAAAAAAATATTAGAGATTTGAATATTTCACGTTTAAGTAAATATTTTTTTAATTGGTTCATTTTTTGTGAAATCAAACACATTTTTAAAAAATATTTTGTCAATACAAAAAAAAATTTTGAAAAAAAAACATCAAGGAATTAATTATGAAATTAGATGAATAAATCCAAGACCTGTGATTTGAAATATGGTTTGAAATATGGTTGGTTATATATATAAATCAAAACGTAAAAATGTAAATAAATCAACAGTAGCAACTGGAGCCATCAATTATCAATTAACACCCTACAAATTAAACATCATGAATAACTTTTGTAACAAAAATCCATCGAGAGAAATTAAGTGGTAAATGAAATATGTAAAAATGTATTTTGTATTACATCAAAAACAAGTAAAATAAGTGCCATAGATTTATTTTACGAGTAGCAACTTTGGAATGTAATAAATAAATAGTTGAAATAATTTTGGAATAGAGCCATAAATTATCAATAAACACCCTGCAAATCAAACATCATGAATACCTTGAAACAAAAAGCCATCGATGGCTAACTAGAGTGAAATTAAGTGGTAAGTGAAATATGTAAATATTGTGTTTTACATCAAAAACTAGTCAAATAAATGTATGGAGTGCGTTACCAACGGTACTTTAATTCATTCGCCACAGGACTAGTTTTGTGGCAATATCATATCAATGATATAGTCTGCTAATGGCTGTGCGGTTAAAGTTTTGGACTGAGAAGCTATTTTCAGCTACCAATTTCAATTATTTACTTTCACATTACACGAACTTTCAAATAATTTCAACTAACCAATATATTGGTATTTCATACCAACTTTTACATATTATAAGTTTATATTAAAGGTGTCTCACCTTGAGACGAAGCATTTAAAGTTTTTATATGAAAGAAGATGGAAGTCTGAGCATCTCAGGCCTTGTGACCTGGCATTTGGCTAGCTTTGTACACATGTGTAACGTTCGCCATTCTGCCCATTATTGAAAAAAAAAATATATATATATATATATAAATAAATATAAACATATATAAATATATTTATATAATTTTTTTAATGGTATCACTCCATTCGTATCTGAGTTGTAATTTTGACGTATTAGTTGACGGTTGTTGCCTCAGTTGAGAATTTGTGCAGTATATAGCTTTCTCCAATTGAACATGTTGAGATTTTTTCTAAATTCTTCTCTCTAACCCTTATTCGCACCCAATGATATGCGTAGGGCATCGTATCGTATTGATGCAGCGTTATCTTAATCGTTAATTACATAAAGGCAAGGTGATCACTCCTAGGGTAGTATAAATTAAATATTAGAGTGTAAAATCACCGATATATATTTTCACCCTCCTTGGGAATGAGAAGAGTCAGAAGAAGATTATTTCGTTAAAATTGTTTGTTCTTAATAAAAACATCTTTATATCTGGATGTCCACTTAGCTCTTACTATTGAGCTCTATTGATAGTTTAAAAAACATGGTTAATTATGGTCTTGCTGAAGCATGGTAAAATAATGTGTAATACCATAGAGACGTTTTATTCAGTACATCGTCCAGACATGGTTATTAAAACGCCTCGCCAATTACAGTTCGACCCACTCGAATGGGCCACAGTCTATTTTATGCAGTGTAAAAACAGACACGTGCAGTGATGAACCACATCAAGTGGAAAATAACAGCTATAAAAAAGGAACAGATGCAAAGTATTTCCTGAACTACTTGACCGAAATGCTCAAAAAAGCTTCGCTCTGGATCAAGTGGTAGGTACCAATCGCTCATTCCCAAGTCGTGCGAATTCCACTAATGTCCATTTCTACTCTGCAACTCAAGTACAGTAATACCCCGAGTTACGTTAGAGATGCGTTCCGTAACTTGAATTATGCGTAAGTCAAAAATCTTCGAACGAGGTCCATATCGTAAACGAGTCAAGATTAATAATAATAATAAATTTGGATAACCTATATAGCGCCATTTTCGTAAACTAATACCTCAATATTATGCAATGCCATCTATAGTGTAATGTTATGGACGGACGCGTCGCGTGCGATACGTGCGCGAAGACGCTTTGTGATCAGCGTACGCGTGCACTTGATGACGTCCACATTAAACAGGACACTTTAGTCCCCTTTTGTCAGGAGGCAGGTTGGACTGAAGCGAGTATTAAATAATAACACGGTATCGACTATCGGTAATACTCATGTGCTTCCAACAGCTCTGTTAAGTTATGTTACACCCGACTCTCACGAAATACCAAATTAGACTATGTTAAAAACCCTCTTGCTTTAGGGTAGAGAATCATAAAATGCTGTACCGATTTATGGCCATGGGAACGCTACTCGAACCAAAGGCCGGACAACATATTGCAAGCAAATGACGAGTCCCTCGACTTTCTAAAAAGGACAATAAAAGTGCGAATGAGAAATGGCAGGGCCATTACAATAGATACATTCTTCTCCCTACTCCAACCCAACTTTTCGTCTTCGTAGACTGATGGGGTCAGCTCTCCTCGTCCTCAGGTTGTAGGTTCTTCTATCATATACAACGTCACCTAGGCCATGCCTTTGAATCATGTTATCTTTCTGTAGCATCCATTAATTTTTTTGTCGTCCTCTAGATGTCTTTCGAAAAAGATCCAAGACGATCGCCTGGTTTACAATTACGTTCAGGTTCTCCACGTCTTATATGTCCATAACAATTGCTTTTGCTCTACGTTACTACTGATGTTAGTTACAGCTAGGCTTCTACGAATGCGTGAACTCCTTATTTTGTCTCTAAGGGACACTCCAGCTGACCATGTATCTATCATTCGCATTTCAGCAGTGTTAGATACCAATTGTTAGAATTTTAAAAAGGGAAGCAAGCTTGGTATTAAACATATGGTCGAAGTAAAGTAACCGAGTGTAAAACTTTATGCATCTCAACTCAGATTTTTTATAAAAAAATTAAGCATTTTTAACGTACCTGCGAATTGACGTAAATCGCGTATTACATAACTCGGGTGCCGCTCTATATATATATATCTAACATTCAGCTATTTACGACCTTCATTCCCTACTTAACTTCTTCTTAACCCAACCCTCTTTCCTTACGCTTCACTGTAAAAAATAAGACTTATCGTAAAAACGACGGTTAAACAAAATGTTGACGTAGCCACGATGCTACGAAATATTATGATAAAGTACAAATAAATTGAGATTTAGTAAAAAATACAATTCCTTATAAATAAAGATAAAGGAAATCAGGAACTTTAAACATATATATTCAAGTATGTATCTATCGAGGTATTATATTTGAAGTGTATTATATAACAATATTGAATCTGTTTAATTAAGTGATAAATAAAAAAAGGCTCAATAGTATACGAAACGTCCAATAAAACAAATAAAATGAATAAACAAATCATTGTTATTTTTTTCTTGTATTTTTTCCGTAGATACTTTGTGGCACATTTTATAAAATTTATAAAATTAATTAACTTTGTTCTGACCACTTTTTTTACTAATACAATTTAACCTACCGGTTTCGACAAGAACCTTGTCATCATCAGATAATATCAATATTTATAAAGGTTTATATCAATATTGTCTGATGATGTCGGTTACGACGAAACCCGGTTGCTGGTCAAATAAAATTTATGTGGAAAAAAATACATCCTTGCTATTTTATTCAATATCAATATTATTTATTATTCGGATACTGGATTATTCACCTACGGTTGCATTTGTACAAGTTTCAATAATTAATGCAATACAGATTTTTAATAATGGACAGAATGGTGAACGTTATACAAGTGTATAAAGTGTTCGCTTAAACTAGCCAAATGCCAGCTCTGGGACGCTCAGACTTCCAACAAAGGTAATATTGAAGCATGTTTCACGTCAAGTTGAGAGACACATTCAAAAATGTATTTTATTTTTATAATGTAATCATGCATTTCATAATGTAATTGTGCTAAAGATATTTAATTTGCTGCCCGTAACCATTAAGAATTCCAGTAGTGATCATGTCTTTAAGAACAGTGTCCATCGATGGTTGCTTCACGTTATAAGGGACACGGTAGAAAGTGAATTAATTAAAGTCCAGATGTAATTATTTTATTGTAAAACCTTTATCCTGTAAATTGTTATTGTATGTAATGTATATAATCAAATGATTAAAATAATAATAATAATAAAAATTAAAAATTGTATTAACATGTATTTCGTATAAGTATTTCGTATATATAAGTATTTCGGCTCAACACAGGCCATGCCTAAAGAGCCGTAATACACATAGTAAAAATGTAAAAATGTTTAATAATAATAATAAATTTGGATAACTTATATAGCGCCATTTTCGTAAAAAAATACCTCAAGGGCGCTTCACTGTGAATGAATTGGGGAAAATATTAGGGTGGAAATGATTTAGCAAACAAATGTGTTTTTAGTATTTTTCTAAAGATCATCTCACTCTCACTATTTCTAACCATTGGTGGAAGAGCATTCCACGCCGTCGGTCCTGCAACAGCAAAGGCACGCTCGCCAAATTTAGTGCGTTGGTTGCGAGCTGGTAAGATCACTTTGCCCATTGCAGATGTTGTAGCCGATCGAAGCGTGAGACGTCTATCAACCAATTTATCTGGAATACACAGCTCCTTGAGATACTCTGGAGCCATATTGTGTATTGATTTATACATGGTAGGCAGAGTTTATACTCAACCCTTTCGGGAAAGCGTAACCAGTGGAGTTTGTGAAGTAGTGGGGTGATGTGACTGAATTTAGAAATTCCAAAAATTAGTCTCGCTGCTGCGTTTAACACTGATTGCAGTCGAGTCATTTTATTGTTTGGTAGACCCGTGTATATACCGTATCTATGAAATAAATAAATTAATAAATTCGAACATAAACAACCTACACCTTAATTGCTATCAATATGTAAAATCACAAAAAAAATATGTACTATTTTTATAACTAGAGAGTTTACTGATCGCGTGATTACGTCGAGGGGACGATAGAAATTTACGAAAGTATGTCGCGTCATAGAGAGATGGGAAGATAAAATAAAATTACGAATATCGCTGAACAATCGAACATTCCTAACGCGAAGCCGTACATTTTGATTTCGACAGCAATCAGATTCTGAGATTCAGTATCTATTCAAGATGTAATAATTCCATCCAGAGATATGAATCAGCATCTTTAATATCATATCCATTCTCAGTCGGCAGTATTTGAATAAGAAATAAGCATACATAATGCCGGGAATCTCGAATCAAAAGGATTGTTGGATAAAGGTATTTACACACTCGGGCACGTAGCGTAGTGTTGCCGCACGCGACTTTATGTAGTTTCCTCGGCAAATAAAGAGACGATAGAGATACGACTGTCTGAAATGTATTAAGAGGCTGTACTCAACCAAAAAAGGGAGATCCTTTATCAAGGCTTTAATTATTACTGAAAATATATTGAATATTTTGCGAATCATATAATGGAAACTAACCACTCGTTTGACTCACATACACCCAAATTATTACTCAGTCACATACAAAGGGCAAGTCATGGACAATCTAGAAAATTTAGAAGTTCATAAAAATGTATAAATGTGGCGAATGTGAGCAAGAGAACAGAACGAGGGCAGCAATAAAGAGACTTGGCACGATCAGATTAAACAGAACCTAAAATATAGTGGTGTCAAATATCTGCGAAATCGGAGGGCATAATATAACAAAATGTATGGATGTGAAGGAAACGAGGTTATTTCAAGACAGAAGAGTATAGCGTTCCAACCTCTCTGCCTATCAGTGTGGGAAAACTGCGTGATGGTAGTGTTAGTAGTAGTATAGTAAAAATCTCAATACTGATAAAACATTAATTTATAATAAGCTTTTCCAAAATTACTTCTCATTATTGTCTTCGTCTTATTGTACCAAGACCTATATTTTAACTCGCCCCGTCTAATTATTACCTCATTTATCTCTATCAACAATATCTGAATGATTTTTTGCGCGTTTGTTTTTGTCACCTGTCGGTGAAAACATCTGTAGTTTTCAAAATTAGTCGTGTGAAATAAAACTCAATTAGTGGTTTTCATGTTTAAATTCAAATAATATGAAAATATTCAATTCATAAAGAATTGACCTCGAATACCACAAACAAATACTTGTTTAAATAGAAGTTCTCAAATGATTTAGAGTTATGGTCTTGTAGCACAGGCCATAGATTCGTATCCCAGCATCGTCAAAATAGGTTCCAATTTTAAAGGACAACACATTTACTTTTAGTAGAAAATCTCTAAAAAAGAAATATTTGGGATTATCCATAAACCAAACAAAAGAAGCAAAGAAAACGCGTCGTGAGAAGATCGTGAATTGTGAATTTTATCCAAAAAATGCTTGTACTCTGAATAATACTATTATTATGAATGTGAAAGGGCGCCTTTTTAAAAAAGGCTTATGTCACCCTAATGAAACTACATACTTCAAAACCGTGAATAGGACATGATCGTAAAAACACCAGTCAAGCATAAAAAGCGTATATGGGCTGAATATTGATACACTTTAATTTAATAAAAATCGTAAAATTACGTACAAACTTTGAAAGCGGACTATATTCAACGTAGAATCTAAAATAGATATACACAAAGCATGTTAAAGTACGGAAGCTTCTGGAAAATGAAGTAATCGTGGCGGAGCGATTATAGGCAATAGACCTGGACAGCACCGAAGCCACTTAAGCATCGAACCCCATGCACATAAAGCTGCTCCAAGCGCCTTGATCGGATGTGAAAAGGGTATTATTATTTATGAGAACAGGGAACCATTAATAACCATCGTGAAAGGATTTCTTACGAAGATTCTTCGTTTTACTAAAATTGCACTTCAATTGATTACAGTCAGGATCATGCCGTAATAAAGTAAAACAGCATAGGCATGTTGGGCGATCTAGAAGTACCAATTGACTTGGATGCGTTATTGTAAAAAGGAGGATTTAAAGATTGGGGTGTAGTAATTACACAACTGTAGGTCGTTGTACCTTTCGGTATTACGCCCAGCGGTTTCGTCGAGACGGGTGAGTAGCCTACACACACTTGTGTGGATTTACGACCGAATGACCTGTAGACCCTTTTACCCTGTGAACCAGTGATGCCGAACAGACCCCCAGCCGTGAAACAGGGACATTTTAATACGGGAAGGTAGTAGGTGTCTTTTGTTAGAAGGACGATAGTAAGACATGTGTTTTCGTTAATGGGTGTAGTTTATTTTGGCGACAGCATCCTTTACAGTCCAAAATCTTAAAAATGAAGGTTTAAAATCTGAGTCGGCAGGAAAATAGAACACTTAAAAATAAACGAAATAAATAATACTATAATAATAAAATAACGAAATAAATAATACTATAATTTATACGGTGTCATTTTCGTAAAATAGTACCTCAAGGACGCTTTACTTGAATAGGGGAAAAGGAAATAGTGGAAATGATTAAGCAAACAAATGCGTTATTAGTTTTTTTCTATAGATCATCTCATTATCACTATTTCTAACTACCGATGGAAGGGCTTTCCACGCCATTGGTCCCGCAACAGCAGAATAAATTACATATGAATTATACAGTTGTGTCGGCCTGTGGTTCCGCGGTTAGTGTCGCGGACTCTTGAGTCAGAGTTTCTCGGTTCGAGCCCACTCTACCACAATTTGACACCTATTTCTAACAATGAGCCGCTTAGGCTCACAGAAATAGTACGAAATTGAAGTATTTTTGTAAATAATAAAAACACAAATATTTCTCTTTTTCAATAAGATGTTTCATATATAATTAACACTGACTAAGAGGTAAATCATTTTTACACGTATTACATTTCAAATCTTGATTCAAAAGTTTAAAAAAAACACCATTACTTGTGTCGATCATGGCCCGTACCGATTCCATAAAATAAAATAAAAACAGCATAAAGCACATAATACAACTTCGAGATTCCGTATCAAATATTTATGTACATATTGCTTGATTCCCGTGACATTTGAAAATTGAAATAAGAAATATACGACACGCGAAAGTTCTGAACATAATTCGCGGCAACTCGGGTAAAGATTCATGGAAAAGACGTCTTGTCAGGGGAAAAGTTTCTGATCTGCGGCTGAGAACAGTTAACAAAATTGTCCGCTTTCGTACGTTGAATAAGGATATTGCCGTATTCTTTCATAAATATGTACTTATATTCGGGAATTCGTATAAGGAATTGTGAGATACCAGATTTGGGCCAGTACCAGTACCGGGAATTCGTATGAGGAATTGTGGGATACTACATTTGGCCCAGTAGCAATATTCCTCCGCTTCCGTAGTGTAATGGTTAATATGCTCGGCTACCGTTCTGGACGTCCCGGGTTCGATTACCAGGGAGGGAATCAGATAAATATAAGTGATTTTTTCACTCTAATATTTATTAAATATTACCCTCGACTGGTACCTAAAACGGAGGGCTGATCACCTTTCCTTCATGTGTTAACGATCAAGATAACGCTGCGTTTATATGATGCAGTGACCTATGCACCATTGGGTGTGGATAAGGGTAAGAATAATCTATTTTACGAATTCTTATGAGGAATTGTGGATACTAGATTTGGGCCATTAGCAATATTAAAAATTTATATAATGAATTGTGGGATACTAGATTTGGGTCAGTAGCAATATAAAAAAAATATATGAGTATATGAGGAATTGTGGGATACTACAATACATTAAAGTCAGCACTAGTAATGAGAATTTGCAGGGGAATCTGAGGGATAGTAGATTTGGGCAAGAACAAGAAGTCCAGAGCACGCCAGATCTCGGATCTGGCATGTATAATATTTGGGTGCCAATTCTAGCATTGCTTTCTATCACACGACACTTGAAGCGAATGAAAAGGCGAAACTAGTGCTGTAAATTTACAAGTGGACTTTTAACGAGAGATTTGCCTTAAACTAATACCAGCATTTTACGAATGAATGCCGTTGAGAAGAAATGAGGTATATGTCAATTTTACAAAAAAAAGTGGAAAATTAACCGCATTTTTTTATTTCCAGCTTTTGTTAGTTTGTGAAAATGTAAAATTAAATTTAACAAAGTTTTCAAAAAAAAAATTCAAAGTTTTCAGTCCGCCTCCGTAGGGTAATGGTCAGCACGCTCGGCTACCGTTCTGGAGGTCCCGGGTTCGATTCCCAGGGGGGGTCAAATAAATATAAGTGATTTTTTCACTCTAATATTTATTCAATATTACCCTGGACTGGTACCTGAAGCGGAGGGCTGATCACCTTCCTTCGTGTGTAAACGATCGAGATAACACTGCGTTTATATGAAGCGGTGCCCTATGCACCATTGGGGTGCGGATAAGGGTTTTATTATTTTCAAAAACTTTTATTTAAATATAATAACTGTCTATGAATATTAATGTTAAATTTATTAAAATTATCATATCTTACATTTTTCCCAAAACTCCGTTCGATTATGCTGTGATATTTTTATTTTAAAGAATGTGAACGTAGGAATGCAAATCAGACAATTTGTATGAGCATAAAAAACTTTAAAAAAAACGAAAACAGCAAAAAACTAAACCCATTTGAAAAATCTAGTTAAAATTGTTTACCAAGTCTCTTTATTTTTCGCAAAAACACTGGATTTTTTTTCATCCTCATAAAGAGGATTAGAAGTTTTTAATTTGTCGTAAAAAAATCTATTTACTTATATAGAGAGAAAAAAAGTTACATGTGTGAAACCCGGAGGCAATACTTGGAGCTCTCTTGTCGCGTTATCGTTTAACATATTCCACGAAATTCTGGTTACACTTTGTAATAAATTTGAATCAAATACTGTCCCATTTGTTTTACTCCGACACGCGACATTGTCTCCGCCAAAACAAAAACCCGAAAATATAAGTCAAAAAGTAATAAATAATATAAAGAACTGGTAACGCACAGAACATATAATAAATTAAGGGTACAGTATTTTCGCGAAGGTTGGTTTACCTACTGGGTAAATATGGTCGGTGATTTTCCAATGTTTTATATCTGACAAAATACAATGTTTACAGCAGATAAAATTATCAAATATCCCCGGATGTAACTCATGAATATTTTGTATAACGGGGTATTGTGCTTGAATTTAAGAATTTTAGCTGTTTGGCAAGGTGGAATTTTAACACAATTTATTCACATATAATTATATAATATATTATATATTCTAAAAATAATTGGCATGATATGTATAGTATTTCAAATACTTGAAAGTGGTCAGATCAGGAGTCAGAATAATCGGCGTGGATGTAGGAGAAGATGCATAATTTGGAAGAGGTGAAGGTTGTGTGCAAAAAGAGAGATAGGTGTGGCGTTCTATTATCTCTACTTACCCATGCAGGAAAGCGGCGTGATGGTTAATGAGTTAGTTTGTTATATTACATATTTACAAAATGGATAATTAGAAAAAATGTATAGAAATGTAACGATTCACGTATTTAATAAAAGTATAGGTTACTCGTAAATGCAGTAATATTTTAGTTATCTTGAATTCAGTGTGGGTTTTTAACCGATTTTTTTTTTAACTAGTAGAAAAAGGGTAAAATTTAACTACTACACTACGTAGTTACACACTACGTAGTTACGATTGATAACTTATTTATGAAATTTCAGCCTTAGTAAAATGTGTATTGTATATTCATGGATCTGTGATTATGCGAATTATTTCTAGGTCATGAACTCGAAATACCATAAAACTGGAGGTGAAATATGCTGAAGAGGTATTAATGTTTAATTACCGCCGTATATTTGAAAAGTACATTTAATAGAATGGGAATTTAAAAAGCATGATGTTTCATGAACTGGATATTATTTAAGAACATGAAAATTTATTATCCTAATGAATGCAAATATTTGTATCGCACGTTTTCACCCCGTGTGAAGAGCACAACCACGGAAAGGGAAATAAGTTTACTTATTACTTGGCAAACAGAGCACATTCACTGGATTCCGTGCGATATGGAGCTATTTTGGCTTTATTACTGATGCTGTATATGAAGCTATTTTTCTGAATCCAATAAAAGAAGAGGGATAAACAACATCAGATGAAAAATAACAATTAAGTATCGCGATTAGATTGATAAAAATAGATTATTATTGCCAATCACTCAATAGAAAATAATCACTCATTTGATAAAAATAAAGGTCTAAATATATTACACACATGCAATAGAGGACTTAAATAAGATTACTTAGAAATATTAGAAATTAAAATGGCAATTAATAATAATTAACAACTAATAAATACACAAGTAAATGATTTTGCTAAAAGTTCGTTATTAAATACGTTTCCAATCACTCATCATCCCTGATCCCTTTTGACTGTGACTGCCAATCAACACAAAAAATAAAGCCACTTGAGATCTACCTAAGCTTCTTTCCCTAACCGTCAAAATATTTTGAATATTGTTTAGTAGATAGTGTTTTAGTATTAATCAGTCTTGATAAAGAAGCGGTTAGCTTCGAAACCGGTAGACATTAAAATTAAGTTTTATTAAAATATTTACAGTGATTTTAAAACAAAGTTACATTTTAATTACAGATTATTATTCGATCGAAATTTAATTTTTACTCGGTAAATACCACTGTTTCTTAAAACCTATTGTGACACGTGTTTCGATGCATTCCGCATAATTTTGTGGAAATGATACGAAAATGATGCGGAATGCATCGAAACGCGTTTCAAAATAGATTTTAAGAAATAGTGGTATTCACCAAGTTAAATTCACAAATTTTGAGTGAATTCAACTAATTCTTATTTACAAAACTCCAATTACAGGAGTTATTTTTCATATTATTTTTTTTTAATAAATAATTATAATAATAATGAAATTCAAATTAAAAATTAAAACATATTAGCACGAAGTGACTTCCGAATCCATTAATGAAATTATTGTTCCTCAAGATTTGGTGAAAAGAAGGTTTGTTCTTCGTTCTAAAAACAACAAATAAGTTGTAATATATGAACGAAATACATTTATATAATTCGGCCCTTTTTTCAAAAATACTTTATACCAAAGGTATAAAGTACATTGTTGTATAATAAAACATAAACTATAAAGCTTATCTCACTTATGTTTTATTTGGCCAGTGACGTATGATTTGGGATTTGGATATTATTGGCGATAATATTTGTCTTGGTATAAAAAAGTGACAGTTTTTATATTTATTTGGCGTGATCTTTGAGTACAAAAATGGCCAGACTTCATTCAGATATACATAGATTTCTTGTTAATATTTTCAAGCAACAAGGATGAAATACAATAGCATAAAAGTAAACAAAAATAGGCACTTCAAAGCCGGTATGACCACATCTCGTAAACCTCAAATTATATGCTTTGGCCATAAGTGTCAAAACTTGTATTCTCAATTCAACAACAATAATTAGATTCCGTACAAGTTTGATAATGCATTAGTGGAAAATAATATTACATTACGTAAACGTATTCTAGTATAATGGGGCTATTGAACAAAGTGTGCAACTATAACATTTAGAATTTATTTCGTCCATTAATTGATTCGGTAGGTACTTAGCATTAATATCTTCCCATTTTAAATTGTAATTTCACTATTTCTGAAAATCTATTATGTAACGTGTTTCGATGCATTCCGCATCATACTTTGCTTGGAAAATGATATGGAATAAATCGAAATAAGTGTCACAATAGATTTTCTTTAAAGTAACATTTACCAAGCAAAATTTTAATATTTAATATAATTTAATCAGACCTATTTAAACAAGACGCCGTTGTTGAAGATACAAGAATGTTAATCTACATCAATACCACATTACAAACAATAAACGTTTTTTTAAGATTATTAATGAATTTTCCCAAGAATTGGGCATCAGACGTTCAAATGCTGCAATCTTTGATTTCGTTAAATTTTTTAATAAGGATTTCTACATCATAATGGATTTTTTATTAAATTTTTGAAAAGAAAAAGATAAGAGATCGAGTGAGTTTATGGTACGCTTTATAATAGCTGTGAGTTTATGGTACGCTTTATAATAACTCAGTGCACTTCCCGGCTGCCATCGCACAGAATGTCATAGACAATATGGATGATTTAAGGTCCAGTGATCAACAGCCCGCAACTTAATTTTCTTTAAACCCGGATAACGTTATGATTTATTTCTTAAAACACCGTTTTTATATTGAAAATACAGTTTTTCTTCGGCATAAATATATAATTTTGAAAGTAAAAAAAATATTGAAAGGCAAGGAGTTAAACAATATATAAAAATATTTACTCAATATTTAATATATTATATTCTAAAATTATTTCTGGAGAAATCATGTGGGAAGAGCAAGTTCGGATCAAGTGGTGAAAATAGCAGCAGACAGCAGCATAAGAGGTAATAGACCCCCAGGAAGCACACCTAAACGACGGGGAGACAGCTGGTCTTCCATCTCCCAGGAGCGAACTCCGAGAATAACAGGACACAATCTTAACTAAAGAAGAAGAAATTCTAAAAAAAATGTGCGTGGAGACACGTTTGGCTTCTCGCGAGGCCGATCTTTTTCTGAATTGCATGTTTGTGAGTTTCCCTTAACCCCGGATTTTAACATTAACAGAAGGCGTTGAGAATAGGCACACCGGCAAAATTAGAGAATAGGCACTTCAAAGCCGGTATGACCACATCTCGTAAACCTCAAATTATATGCTTTGGCCATAAGTGTCAAAACTTGTATTCTCAATTCAACAACAATAATTAGATTCCGTACAAGTTTGATAATGCATTAGTGGAAAATAATATTACATTACGTAAACGTATTCTAGTATAATGGGGCTATTGAACAAAGTGTGCAACTATAACATTTAGAATTTATTTCGTCCATTAATTGATTCGGTAGGTACTTAGCATTAATATCTTCCCATTTTAAATTGTAATTTCACTATTTCTGAAAATCTATTATGTAACGTGTTTCGATGCATTCCGCATCATACTTTGCTTGGAAAATGATATGGAATAAATCGAAATAAGTGTCACAATAGATTTTCTTTAAAGTAACATTTACCAAGCAAAATTTTAATATTTAATATAATTTAATCAGACCTATTTAAACAAGACGCCGTTGTTGAAGATACAAGAATGTTAATCTACATCAATACCACATTACAAACAATAAACGTTTTTTTAAGATTATTAATGAATTTTCCCAAGAATTGGGCATCAGACGTTCAAATGCTGCAATCTTTGATTTCGTTAAATTTTTTAATAAGGATTTCTACATCATAATGGATTTTTTATTAAATTTTTGAAAAGAAAAAGATAAGAGATCGAGTGAGTTTATGGTACGCTTTATAATAGCTGTGAGTTTATGGTACGCTTTATAATAACTCAGTGCACTTCCCGGCTGCCATCGCACAGAATGTCATAGACAATATGGATGATTTAAGGTCCAGTGATCAACAGCCCGCAACTTAATTTTCTTTAAACCCGGATAACGTTATGATTTATTTCTTAAAACACCGTTTTTATATTGAAAATACAGTTTTTCTTCGGCATAAATATATAATTTTGAAAGTAAAAAAAATATTGAAAGGCAAGGAGTTAAACAATATATAAAAATATTTACTCAATATTTAATATATTATATTCTAAAATTATTTCTGGAGAAATCATGTGGGAAGAGCAAGTTCGGATCAAGTGGTGAAAATAGCAGCAGACAGCAGCATAAGAGGTAATAGACCCCCAGGAAGCACACCTAAACGACGGGGAGACAGCTGGTCTTCCATCTCCCAGGAGCGAACTCCGAGAATAACAGGACACAATCTTAACTAAAGAAGAAGAAATTCTAAAAAAAATGTGCGTGGAGACACGTTTGGCTTCTCGCGAGGCCGATCTTTTTCTGAATTGCATGTTTGTGAGTTTCCCTTAACCCCGGATTTTAACATTAACAGAAGGCGTTGAGAATAGGCACACCGGCAAAATTATGACAAGGCCATTTGGTGTGGTGACCTCTAAACACCGAAGGTCCTGGGTCCCCCAAAGGTTGCTCCCGAGGCACTTACTACGATAAGTGATTTAATCAAATTTATCATGCAACTAACGTTGTATAGGTGGCTTTCGGGACGAGTTTAACATGCGAACAACAAAGTTTGTAACTAAAATATCCCAGCGGACCTCTGCGGTGATTTAGGATCTAAGCCCACTCGAGAAATATTGTTCGAGGGATCGATTCATCTATCGCATTTATTAAACTTTTAATGAATATACATATTAAAAACACATTTCTAACGATGGTCTGGTTATCGCATAAAAATCTGTTTCTTACACATTTTTCAAAACAACAACATTTTTAACATATAATTTATATTTGAAGCACTAACCTTGTGATTTTCCATTTATAATTATAAGCGGTTAGATTCGAAACCGGTAGAGATTATAATTGAGTTATAGTAAAGTATTTATAGTGATTTTAAAACAAAGTTACGTTTCATTTATCCAACGGTATTTACTAAGTAAAAATTTGAATTAAAAATGGATGGATTTCACCACAAAGTGACTACGGATTCAATTTATGAAATCGTTAGATTGATCATTTTTATAAACAAAATAAACAATTTTTAAGGATATTTTGTAAATTAAAGGCATTGTTTACTTTGTGGTATGGTAATATAACAAATATATATTAAAGTGGTATTGCACAAAGTGAACGATGAATAATAAGGAGAGTGTTACTTTTAAAGTAATTTAGCTATAACCTTTTTCTTTCTGGTGATCGTAAGCAACTTAGAGGCGATTAAAACTTCAGGATTTTTTCACTAAGGTATTACTTTGTTTCTGAACTTAAAGGCTGGCTTCCGCTTTCGGATTCACGTTTTAAACTGCACGGAAACCGAAAAGTTTGTACCGAAAGTTTTGTGGAAATTATACCGTGTACTTATAATATTTTTTAAAATAGCATACAAATTAATCCTCATTGCATAAATATACCTTATTATCAATTAAAACATATAAAAAAAATCAAAATAAGTAAGTATGGTATATTAGAAATTCAATAAGTTATTTTATAGCTAAGTGATTTTTTTATGTCACCTTAGAATGAAAAAATATCACAAAATCAAATAATCTATCGGCTTATTTTTTATAAAAAAAAATCAATAATTTGTTCATGCCAAGTTTTCCTCGGCTTTCCTCTAATTCTATTACCAACCACATTCGCCTCATATTTTTTTACAATTCTTTGGTCACTCATTCGGTCCAAACCATCTCAACACAACTTTCTTAATTGTAACGCTTATCTCAGCTTTGCATTCCTTCCTTATTTCACCATTCGAACATCTATCATACATGGTTTTGCCGCACATTCGACTTCATTCAGTCTACTTTCATCATTCTTTTGCCAACTGCATGCTTCACTTCAATACATTCCTGGTTGGAACCAGGGTTCCGTTGTGTACTGCCAGTTTAGCTTTCGGGAAAGAGAAACATTTAAGAAACAAGTGTTTAATTCATATTTTCACCCTTCGAACATCTATCATACAACTATCATATCAAGTAATAATAAATATATGTTTATTATTTTGTTTCAAAGTACTTTAAGTCATGTGAATATTGACAGTACAAATAAACAAGCAGCTCCATACTTCTTGTCTCGTGTCCCACGAATCGTGAAATCCCTCGATACTGTGAGCAGTTAATGTCGGCCCAACGGATATAAAACCAGATTGATTTATTGTTTTAAGGCACAATAAACATATTTGGGTGGATATCTCCCCGGTGACGCGGAGGAAAATAACAAATATTGGATTTGTACCCGCTGATAATGGCTACAGAACTGCCAACAATGAAGACAGAAACATGGATAGGAACATTTCGTTCTGCAAAGTTCTTGCATATTCTGTACTAAGCGTATCAACTTGGGAAATGTCGTCTAAGTAACATGGACATGTATAATTATAATTGTGGAGGTCCACACCAAAAAGTTACCATTCCAGTATTTCACGAGAAATCCTTTTAATGCAAATCTGTTCTGTTTACTGTATTCTTTATTAATGAAAGTTGCATATTATTTTTAAACATCTCATCAAAGATTTAGAAGAATATGGAACATCTCACCAATAGATGTCTCAAGTGAAGTTCTAGTGATTCAAGAACAAGGTTTCTAAATTGGTTCACATATATAGAACTTCCAAGAATTTGAGTAGTGTGGTTGTCAATAATGGGTAGAATTGGTGAATGTTACACGTGTGTAAAGTGATCACTTTAACCAGCCTATGACGGTCGTCAGCCCCGTAAATGCCCAGACTTCCATATTCTTCTTCATCTTTGATGAGATGTTAAAAAATAATATGAAAATATATTAACTCCTGTAATTGGAGATAATCCAGATTTTGTTAACAAGTATTTGGACACACTCAAAATGTTGTAATTAAAGTTGCGATAAAACATGACCAATCCTGTGTTAAACCAATATGAAATCATTCAATTGCACCACAACGTAACAACTTTACAAGCAAAATTCCTTATTACTTAAAATCATTTAAAATGGAAATGTAACGTGAGAATCTCCGCAATTATAATATTATTAGACAGTGTATATAGCGCCGTTTACGTGAAAAATCACCACAAAGACTCTATTTAGTTTATAATGATTTTTAAATTAAAACACATACGATAATAATTATTTTTTAATTCTAATTAATTGATTCGGCAGTCACCTTGTGGTAAAATCTATCCATTTTTAATTTAAGTTTTACTTTATTCGTTTGTAAAAAACATATGTTTTCTTTAATCATTGTAACATGTCTTACCACAAAGTTAATGCCGAAACAATAAATAAAATAAGTTTTACTTATTAAATACCACAAATTCTTAAAATCTGTGTTAAAAAAATACAGTGTTGGAAAAAGAAGCTGAATATCAATAGATTTTACTAAACCTTAAATTAAACATTTGTTTTCACATAAACTAATACAATGTAAAAATGATATATTCATAAATAAGAAAAATATAACAAAGCATGAAATTATATGTAATATTTTATATGCAAACATATTAATATTATGTTTTTTCTTACCAGTTTCGTATGAATCGTATATGATACAGACTGTATTGTAAGCGAATCAAATGTAGTAGACAACATACCTGAAACAAAATAGAAAAAATATATTAGAGATTTGAAAATTAAACGTTCAATTAAATATTTAGTAAGTGCTGAAAATTCACTAAAATCAAACATATTATTTATATATATATATACATATATATATATATATATATATATATATATATATATATATATATATATATATATATATATATATATATATATATATATATATATATATATATATATATATGTATATATATATATATATGTATATATATATATATATATATATATATATATATATATATATATATATATATATATATATATATATATATATATATATATATATATATATATATATATATATATATATATATATATATATATATATATATATATATATATATACATAAATATATATATATATATATATATTTATATATATATATATATATATATATATATATATATATATATATATATATATATATATATATATATATATATACATTTAGCATGAATACCTTCAAGAATGAATAGGTTTGCAAATTATCTTTGTAAATTATTATAAATTGAATCGAACATATCTAAAGAAATGTATGTAAAGTAAAAATAAAATTTCAACATATCAAATACCGTGAATTGATTTTTGTATATTGTACAATCGTATCAGAATCGATACGATGAATCCACAATGACGGTTATTTAGTGAACAGAAAAGCCAGCGTATTAAAACTGCGGTTAATAATTCACGCACAAAAGTAAATAAACACTGGTTCATAACTTGACATGTTTATGTGCTTTGCATTCACGGGATAAAAACGTCATCAAAGCGTGCGTTTGTTTTCAGTCAGCGCACAATTTCAATAGAAGTATTGTTTGAGCTTTAAATGGTAAACGTGGCTACTAGAAACTAGAACCGGTAAATATTTTATATCCAAGGGACACGTCACTCAGCGCTTAAATAATCCAACCAGACTAATCTCAAACCGGCGGTTTAAATACTGAAATTTAATAGGATAACCGAAGCGTTTTTTTAATGAACAAAATTTTGTGTTTTATCTGTGGGGGTTTAACCGTGAATCTGTTACTTGAACTGCAAGATATGAAAGAGAAAATCCACGCGTTTCGTTGAAACACTGATTGAACGTCTGGGCCTCTCGTAATACCTCCTGTCCTCGACAACTAACAGCCATAATGTTTTATGAGAAAAGCTAAGAAAGGAACTTGCCATGTACATAATGACATAATTAAAATTCATGACGCTTTTATTACCAAAAAAGAAGTTTGAAATCGTTGGCGTTCTTCATTAGTTTTTTGTGGTGTTTTTACTCATGAGTGCATTCATTATTTTGACGACTGTATAGTAAATTATTGAAAAAGCAAAAATTTTTATTTTTAGGCGTTGCGATGTATTTTTTTTTCAACACTAGTTTATCGTTTTACTAGGGTGACTAATTCGTGTTAACAATGACGTTATTGTACTAAACATATGTAAAATTAAATTATAAACTGTTCTGATATATAGCGCGTGTATGGTGGGTACATTCATCAATTTTCACATCGAATATAGTTAGATAAAGGAGCAGAGGAAGAACCGAGGAAAAGTTGGTATAATCAGGTATATCAAATGTCTGAAAACGGCCGGGTCAGGAGTCAAAATTCAAGGTACAAATCTCTCACTGATGGTCGCAACTGGGGTTCTAGGAGAATTTAAAAAAATGTAAACATATTATTTGGAATTCAAAGTAGCATCTACGATATGAAGATGATTAATACCATTTTTGAACATGCATTTCCATACTATAATCTTCATAAGAGTCTTTATATTTACTCTGGTACATTTGAATAAAAGTTTTTATCCGAACTACCCAGGAGAATATTTAAAAAAATATATTTTGTTGTTTTTCGATCGCAAATGACTAACCTTGCTATAGTACTGTCATCGTGCTGAGTCTATTTACGTTTTCAGTTCCATATATCAGCTTTTAAAGCACTTCAAGCACATTTAATCGTTCCATATGCCTCCTGATTTTCTGAAGTTGATCTTTCAGTTTCTTACGCTGTTCTTTCATAATTTTATTCGTTTTATATGTGTAAACTTTTTATATGTGTAACGTTTTATATGTGTAGTCTCGACCAGCATGTCGATATTTTCAAAGTGATTTATAAATAATAGCATTTCTGTATTACGTCACACAAGTTTAAAATGTGACATATTCTAATAACAAAATAAGTCAAAATTAATTGAAGAAATGTCACAATTTGGATTAAAAATAGAGCATTCTGGATACAAAAGTCATTAAAATCTAGTTAGGATTAATGGCAATTCGATGGCCAATAATCCACGATTCATCATTTATTAAAGTTTAAAACCGCTTAAAACATCGTCAATACATTTACAACTAAGCCAATAATGTAGTATATAATTTAAACAAACAACGTGATTCGTTTTAGAGTAAAATAATTCAATTGTCAAATAATTTTGATAGAAAATTAAATGTCCAGAATTATGACCATAACTGTACATCAGATTGCATTGCATTAAAATACATTCGAAGTAGAAGTGAATCAAAACAAAAATGTTATTTCCAACATTTTGAGTGTGTCCAAATACTTTTTCACAAATCTATATTATCTCCGATTAGGAGTTATTTTCAACATTAGTATTTTGACATCTCAACATAGATAAGGAAGAATATGGGAGCCTGGGTATTTATAGGGTAAAATGGTAACTTAAAATGGCCAATGACGGTCGTAAGCCCTGTAAACGCCTAGATTTCCATATTCTTCTTTATCTATGGTGAGATGTCAAAAATAAAGTTAAAATTTTTATTATATCTTCAGGGTGGGTGTCATAAAATTTATAGTACATTATTTAGAAAATTCGTTCCCTCCTCTGTAATTGTATATTATGCATTACCCTTGAACTCAGCACACTCTTCAGCCACCCTTCATCCTTCTAAAAATACACGTGTGCGGTGTAAACTTACCCTAAATATCTTCTTAAGTGTATGGGGGTCGCATGCACTCTAATGCAGGTCGCGAAAATATATTATCGACACTATATCATTAGGCATTTGTGATTTTGAAACACCCTTATGAGAATAAGAATTATAACTACTTATTATTTTTTATGTTAATAATATTAGTATATAACCACTCACCGAGATTTTTATGTCTACCGGTTTCGAGACGTTCCCGTCTCTTTCTCAGGACAATCACTACCACAGCATGCAAACAATACCACACCACTCTTCACCACCATAGCACCATTTACACACTCAAAACTACACAAAATGTCTAAGAATTATGAATTTAGAATTTAAAATGGATTCAATCATAACTGAAAGTGAAAAAAAGGAACTTTACTTTTAGTAAAGTTAATCCTATTTAAGCAAAATCCCTTTTTTTTCATAATAATTACAGTCATTGCCAATTTATACAGCATTCATAGTAATTAATGAATAGCAGGATTTCTGAATTTTGCAAATTACTGCTAGATCTAATTTAATCGTGAAACGGTAAGTAGATTATAGAAAAAAATCTCACCGCTTCCCCTTAGAGGTAGCCAGAAAGAATAGAACGTCACACCACTTTTTCCTTGCAAACAATCTTCGCCTCTTTCACATTGATGCAAATACTTACGATTACTTCGACTCTTGACCTGGCCATTTTCATGATTTTGAAATACTTGATCATGTCAAGATTTCCTCGGTATTTTTCGGCTCCTATTTTACATTTGCATCATAAATTTGTTTTACCCTGCTTCCCTAACTCATTCGTCCACATGTCCAAAACCATCTCAACAAACCTTCTACAATTTTATCGATAATGCTTTTCTAAGCCTTGCATTCTTTCCTATTATAGATTTACTTACATATTATTAGTATTGGTAAAATCCTTTCAGATTGAAGAAATACAGCACTTATACTTATTTGCATATTACAATCGTAATTAGACTCATTTACTTGCACAACTTTCACACATTTAAAACATTTTAAAAAATAATGCAGTATGGATGTTCAAAAATGAGCATAATGGTGAACGTTACACAAGTGTATTAAGTAATCACTTGAGCCAGCCAAACGCTAGGTCGTAAGTCCAGGTGTGTCCAGACTACCATTTTCATTCGTTTATGTAGGTAGATGTTTCATTTTAAGTTGAGACAGCTATAATGGAAAAGAATATAGATATTTCAAACACCTACATTTTTTATTACAACAGAGTAACAGTGAAACAAACTACAACAGCAGAAAAACAAAGAAGATTCAAAAGGAATCTACAGTTATTTTTCTATTACTGTAGAAATAAAGGGGGTGAAACATTTCAACTAGACTCCGTTCGGAATGTCTGTATTTGAATCTCCTAAATAGTTTCCGTAAGTGGAAATGCATTCCACTCAACTCGAGTGAATTTAAATTATCTCGATTACTTATTCCTGCATCGCAACTTGTTTACAAAGAGCGAAATTTAGAATAAATACTAAACCACTATTTATTTATTCATTTATTTATATATTTTCAAGGATACATTTTGTTATTTATATGTATTTACGGGTCTTTAGGCATAGAATGTGTCGAGCCGAAATACTTACATGTTCTAATTAAAATGTAACTTTGTTTTAAAATCACTATAAATATTTTATTTTAACTTAGTTAATGTCTACCAGTTTCGAAGCTAACCGCTTCTTTATCAAGACTGATTTGATTTTTTTTAGAGTTACATTTGAATTATAAAATGGAAAATCATAAAGTTAGTGCTTCAAATATAAATTATACTGACATGTTAAAACAATATATATATATATATATATATATATATATATATATATATATATATATATATATATATATATATATATATATATATATATATATATATATATATATATATATATATATATATATATATATATATATATATAAAATAATTACGCCTGGACTTTAATAAATTCTTTTTACAACATTTTGAGTGTGTCCAAATACTTGTTCGCAAATCTGGATTATCTCCAATTACAGGAGTAATTTTTATATTATATTTTTGACATCTCATCAAAGATGAAGAAGAAAATGGAAGATTGGGCATTTACGGGGCTGACGACCGTCATAGGCTGGTTTAAGTGATCACATTTACACGTGTGTAAAGTGATCACTTAAACCAGATCACTTTACATCGTAAATTGGCATTATATTAAATAAACTCAGATAGTATGAAAATATTAAATTTGTTATGAATCCATTTATAAATTTCACAGATAACGCCCAAAAAGTGTGGCAAAATGTTCATAGTGTTGGTCAACACGAATTTTGTATTATTGATACAAGAAAACCCGCATTAATGGTCGAAATTATTCATACAATGTTTACAGACCACGTGAAAGCCATATTATTACACACAAACTAAATTAATTGTACGATCAAACCGTTCATATCACACACTGCACATTTCGATCGAATTTATCTATCTATCCTGAAACAACTAATGAAAACCATGCCCACATAATATCATGAAAACGGATATTTAGTTGGAAACCCACACAAAATAATTCGAAGTTATTGAGTCAGCCGAACATGAATATTATTAATGGATGCGAAAACACAAAAATATGTCGAAGGGAATGTTTTTAAAAAAAAAATAAAAATAGTTAATGTTAATATATATATATATTTTTTTAAAACATCATTTTACATTCTGAGTGTGTCCAAATACTTGTTCACGAATCTGGATTATCTCCAATTAGGAGTTATTTTTGACATTATTTTTAAGAATGTTACACGTGTATAAAGTGATCACTTAAACCAACCTATGACGGTCGTAAGACCTGTTAATGCGAAGACATTCTTATTATTCTTCATTTTTGTTAATCTCAGGTCTCAATATACCTTTTTTTAAATTCTATCGATAAACTTATTTCAGCCTTGCATTATTTCCTTTTAAATTTTACAAATTTCAAACATTAAACATCACTCAGTCACTTTTTTGGAGAGGCTCAGCGCAACTAAAATTATAAGATTGTATTAAGTAGTACTGTCCGCCTCCGTAGTGTAATGGTCAGCACGCTCGGCTACCGTTCTGGAGGTCCCGGGTTCGATTCCCAAGGAGGGTAAAATAAATATGTGTGATTTTTTCACTAATATTTATTAAATATTACCATGGACTGGTACCTGAAGCGGAGGGCTGATCACATTTCCTTCATGTGTAAAACGATCAAGATAACACTGCGTTTATATGACACAGTGCCCTATGCACCATTCGGGTGCGGATAAGGGTTTTATTATTTTTATTATTAAGTAGAAATGTATAGAAATTGTATTCAATTGTATAAAACATACAATTATATCAAATATGAATAAATTAAAGATAAAAAACAAGAGGTGGTTTCTTTAAGAATAACCGCCTGATTGAAAAATGAAAAGGTATTACATTCAAATAATACCTTTGAATGCTGTGGTTCGCGAAACTTCGTTAAATATTGACCTCACATTGAGCACACTTAGGATTCTGTACACCACAAACAATGCTAAAATCAGATCCGAAACTTTTTTCTTGTTTTTGCAAAAGATTCTGAAAACCTACAACGCCCAGAGGGCTCCCTTTCTCAAAGCACAAACTTTAGTTCCCAACAAGTTAAATTTGAATTTGTGTGAAAAACTCACACGAAATACATAAGGCCGCATTTTTACGATGTTGAAATCTGAAAATACTTCTTCAGATATTCGGGTATTTCGAAAAGGCGAATAAACACTACTTCGAATCGGGTATTTTTCTCAAATTCCAAAAGATACCCGAGCGCGATACGATCCACAAATAATTTAGCATTCCCGGCGAGGTCAATGAGAATTCTACAATTTCTGGAATTTAAAATGTTTATCATCTTCTAATTTTATGAACGAAATGTAGTAGGAAATTACCCTTTAAACAGTTTTACAAAATTTTAGAAATTCTACTGAAGTACAGTAAAACAACGATGTAACGGACTTCTATTTAACGGACCTTGGATACAATGTCCAAAAATTACTGTAAAATGTAATAAAATAATAATAACTTCCTGTTACCATTAAACATGCTTAAATTCAAATGTCCCCGCATGTAATCAACTTCTAGCAGCCATGATAATCACGTCATACGTCTAGCCATAAACTTTTAGACATATGTAATGCCGTATTGCTCGTAGACTGCACCTAGCCGGAGCAACAAAAACACTGCCAAAAATGAAGTTATCAGTGAGTGGTAAGATCACATCTCGACGATCTAATAACATTTATTGACTGTTCGTCAGATAACGAAGTTCAACTATATTATTCGTATTTTCGTAATTTTAGAGAGTTGATTATATAAAAAAACAGCAAGCTTCAAAAGTTCAAACAAAACTTCCTTTTTCAAAGCAGGATTAACGAAAGCAAGCGCATCGATATCAAACAGCAACTTTACTTGACGACGAAAGTCTGAAGAAAATAAATAAAATTATGTTTGTGTTTTGTATGATTTATAAATATCTGAATACAATGTTCATATTTTCGAAACATATAATTTTGATTTACAATAAACCTTTTTTTTGTAACGGATTTTTGGACACCCCTTCCCCCAAATCAGTCTTTTATATCAAGGTTTTATTGTACTATGTACTACAGTACCTCTTAAGTAGCTGTTTGATTAATTGGTAGTACAAAGTGGTAAATGAGAAACATTCGATGTCTTATCGATTATATCGAGGAAATAACAGGGAGCATAATAATAACACAATTAACATACTCGGATTAAAATAGAATCTACAGCTCCTTGAAATTATTCGTGTTTAATTTAATGAAGTAGTAGGCAAATACCATGACGAAAATGTATTTTTTTAAACTGAATAAAACATATATATATGTATATAATTAAAAATAAATCAGTACAAACATGATACTTGTAAGAATTATACTTTAATAAGTATAAGTTTTCAAACCACAACCAATTTATTTATATGTTATTTATAATATAAAACATTTTAATTAGATAAATTTCTTTAAACATGTAAACTTTTCTTTCATCGTAATTAATTTGTAAACCTAATTTCGAAGTAGTGGGTTCTCAAATTATACTTGTTTGCTTCCTTCAAAGGATTTCTGTTTGGAAATCTTACAATACGTACCTTATTTGATACGTACAAATAAATACTTAAATACGTACAAAAGTACCTTGAAAAGGGAAAATATATTTGTCGGGAACAGTGTTACGTTTTAAAAGACGTTTGAGCCTTACACAAATATACCGTTTGCATTAGAGGACTCACCCAAGTATTTATACCCATAAGAAACATTACTGTTAATCCTAAAAGCCATGTGCCACCTCGTAAATACGAAATCCTTAGAAAATCCTAACACAAAGATTAATAGAGGACTCGTAAAAAGCTTTTATTCGACTTTAAGCATACAAAGAGGTACCTGATGGAACTTTCCCAAATAAATACAGACTTTTTTGTTCGAACAGCGTATAAATGCCTGAAAAAAGTTCGCGATAAGTAATAGACGATCAAGATAGAAGTAAGAGTTAAATTTTGCGTCTGGGGACAATGGAAGATTTTTCTTCAGTTGATAACTATGCAAAAGATATCAAACAAACGAGAAAAAACTGCGAAGTATGTATTAGTTTTCAAAAGAATCAGTACCATATGGTACTTGGACAAAGAATATCTTATTTCAAATACTTTACTTGAAAATAAATGGTTTTTAAAATCATAAATTGTCTCCACCTTGCGGTATCAAACATAGTTTTCATGAAAAATGTTTGTGAAAGATAAAATTATATTTTCATATGAAACGCTCGATGGCTCGGAGAGAAAAACAATTCTCTAGAATAAATCCAACGGTATGAGCGTGTACACAAACATCGCTATTACTGACTTAAATTAAGCTGTACAAAGTCTTATAGATTTCGTTATTAAGTTTTAATTATTTTTATATTGAGTATGAAAAAAATTACAGTATTAATTAATTGTCTGTTTATACATTAAAAGCAAATTAGTCAAAAGGCTCGAATCTTTAAAATATTAATTTAAAATTTATAACCAAAAAAGGTTCTATGTACATCGACAAAAAGCATAGAACAATGAACGATTTTTTAAATTTATAAAATATGTCATGTAGTACCTTGGACTCTGTATTTATTGATGGGACTGGCTAATTTTTTAAAAAAGAAAGAAATACATAATTCAACTGTACAATATTTTCTTAATTAGTACTCAATATTCGTTTTATTATTTATTTTTATTTCATCATGCACACAATTATAAATTACAAAAATGTGCCTTCACTGAGTTTTCCCGTGCCGGCGACACATTTTACAATATTTATTTATTAAATTACATGACAGATAATTGTTTATGAGATGCAATGAAATACAACATGGCTGAATGATGCGATCTTTTTCAGATCTAGCCACTTCCATAATAGCTCTTTTATATTTAGATTCTACTTTTAATGACTTTATGGATTATGGAAATAGGTTATACAACTTTAAAAATGTACAATCTGCAAAGAGTATCTACTTTTCATATTATTTTTTTTCACATCTCAACATTGGTGAAGAAGAGTATGGAAGTCTGGGCATTTACGGGGCTGACGACCGTCATAGGGTGGTTTAAGTGATCACTTTACACACGTGCAACATTCAGCAATCCTACCCATGATTGACAAGTACACTACTCAAATTCTTGGAAGTTCTAAATATTATATTTATGATCCAATTTCTAAACATTGTACAAGAATCATTAGAATTTTCACTAGAGACATCTTTTGGTGAGATAAAATTACAGGCTTAATGTAAATGCCCAGACTTCCATATTCTTCTTCATCTTTTGTGAGATGTCAAAAAATAATATGAAAAATAACTCCTATAATTGGAGATGATCCAGATTTGTGAACAAGTATTTGGACACACTCAAAATGTTATTAGTACCTACTTTGGTTGGCACGAGTTCGGTTTTTTCCACCCCATATCTGGCAACCCTGACAGCGAGTCGCAGAATTTCGTGATAAGACGCGAAATAACCCTAAATGTGACTTGTCCAGTTCTCACCCCCGCGGAGGCGCAATAAAGAATCCAGTGGCGTCCATATAACACCGTTTTAATGGGGTGCCACTCAAACGTAATTAGCTAAGGGCAATTTGTATTCGCGACAATAAATAATAATTCCTCGGAGGCCTGGCATTATTAAGAATCGCGTCTTTCGGCGAACCCTTCCATTCACTGCGGCGCGGACAAGGCGCTCGAGTATGCCAGATGCTAAGCGCCTAAAATTAACCCCTATCAAATGTTTTAATACACAGGAAATGTAGCAAAAGACAAGACGGCGAATAAAAAGCTGTCTCGAAAACAGAAATACAGTTAAATATATTTCAAAAAGCTTTTGTAAATTCGTAATTTAAAGAAACATGTCTTTTTTCCATTTCCATGCAGGTCGGCTCAAAATCAATCACCCCATCAAAAGATGCTATAATTCTTGCAAATGGCGTCGTACGTCAATCATATTCGAGATTTGTGAATTAAACAGTATACAAACAGATTGATAAAATGGGCACAAATGTGAATCTACACTGGCGGCAGCCACTTGGCGGATATCATTTTTTCCACTTAAATTAAAAAATAGTAAAGGCCCGAATAAATATTTCAATCACTCAAGATATATATTTTTATTAAGTAAAAAAAGTTATTTAAAAACAAAATTGGGTGATTAATTTTGCGCCACCTGTTTGTATACTGCAACTGTCTAGTTTACAAACGCCAAATATGATTGACGTACGAAGCTATTTGCATAAATTATTGCATCTTCCGATAGAGTGATTTATTACGCGCCACCCTGTATGTTCATTTATTCTTCATAATTCGGCAGTCTCATTCTGATAATATCTATCCATTTTTAATGTAAGCTTTACCTTGTGAATATCACTATTTCTTACAATCAATTGTGACACGTGTTTGAAAAAAATAATACGGAAAGTTATCCTTACATATTTAAACTCCTCTTTCAAAACTTCGATCGTTAAACTTTTTAAGAGGGTAGTCTGGCAAGTGACTACAAGTCCCCAATTTTAGACAAGATTGTATTATAAATTACGAGCTTCTTTGATTAATTGTCTTATTAAATATTTATATCTGATTCAAAGAAAACAATTTTCTTTGTTGTAAATAGTGTATCTCTAAGATCCAAAAATGCTTATGAAAAGAGCGTTATACGACTCGCGAGCCACCATCTTCCGACCGCTGCTTTGAAGGGCATAAAATTTGAAACTGCACAGTACTTTATATACATTATTGGGTCCCAAGTGTAAATAAAAATCAAACAAAACCGAGACATGATACATAAATTACCAGTCAACCCTGCAGCATGCTAGCGGTCGGAGCAACTTCCAAATTCTGGTTGAAAATAATTCGGGTGCATCGCCCTAATTCAGCGTTAACGTTAATTATTCACCCGGCGAACTCGGGAACTCTCATTCCAGATATTATACCTGTGAAGGACGTAAATTGTGTCTCTCGATATTTTAAGGTCCATCGTGGTAATCTCATTATTTTATTTTATTTTATTTATTTATTTGGGAATTACACAGTTTAAACATAAAAATATTTTTTTAAAATAGATTGAAAATAATAAAGCCAATTAAATAATTCCACATATTTATATGTTATGAATACTTTGTTGTATATTAAAAGAAAAGATAAGAGAGGGTGAGTGTATTCGTTTGTGTACTCGAATCGATCTTCAATTCTGGCTTATTTATATTTATGCACAACATTTTGAGTGTGTCCAAATACCTGTACACAAATCTCATGGCCTAGGTGAAGTTGCCCAAGACAGAAGGACCTACAACCTGAGGACGGGGAGAGCTGACTCCAACAGTCTACAAAGACGATAAGTTGGGATGGATTCAGGAAGAATAAGATTTAATATAACCCATGACGATTGATCACCTTAGCGTCGTGTGAGCAACGATTAAGATAACATCGCGTTAGCAAGATGCAGTCCCCTTTGCACCATAGGGAGCAGATAGGGTTGAAAGAATGTAAAATGCAGTTACATAATGACACACTTCTCATTATGTGAATGTGTATAGGTGTACATTGTACGAGTACATCCATTCACACACTTGGATTTCATGCCAAGAACCCAAATGCACTAGAGCACATTAATGGAACCACTTGAGTGGTACAATCTACCAGAACACCCCACCTACCCATACAAATAAGATAACCCATAATCCATAACTATAGACGTATGATTTACTTAGTTATTACGTTGTGGGCGTATTTGTAAGCGTATCGCACATAGCACATACCGTACAGATGAGCGTTTAGTTGATATACAGCGATTTAATAGCTCGGTGCATTAAGAAAACAGATATAAGGCAAAGCTCATTCATGTAAAATGGAATATAAATTATATGTAAGATACAAGAGGAGTCTTTGTAACGTTTGAAGTGCGGTAGCGTCATCATTACACATGGATAAAGAAATCATGATTACAGATAATAAATGAATATTTTAGACGGAAGTCAAACATATGTATGTGAAGAAATGGGTACAATCAGGGTTTTTTTTAACAAAAAAGGTTCAGGAACTCACTTCATGTCAATCTATTTACAAAAAAAAATATTCAAATAACATTGAAATATTCATTTAAGTGGAATTTCGTTTTTTTTCTAACTAAAAGACAATTAATTAAAGAAAACACTTCGTTTTTTACCACTTGAGTTTAATTATAGACTACATGTTTCAGAAGCTAAACTTCCATCATTCAGGTCTGTATAATAACTAAAATATAAAATATAAAATTGTTCTATAAATAAGGATAGGGGGAAAGTAAGGGGAAGGGGTTAGTCAAGGAACTTTCCCCCTATCCTTATTTATAGAACAATTTTATATTTTATATTTTAGTTATTATACAGACCTGAATGATGGAAGTTTAGCTTCTGAAACATGTAGTCTATAATTAAACTCAAGTGGTAAAAAACGAAGTGTTTTCTTTAATTATTGTAACATGTCTTACCACAAAGTTAATGCCGAAACAATAAATAAAATAAAAGACAATTATTACCAATCACCTGTTCCGCTTTTATTACCAAACACATTCGCCACATAAATTTATTTAACTATCCTTTATTCACCCATTCGATTTTCACCAATAATATTGCGTTTAAATTCTGGTAAATAATTAAAAAATTAATATTTTTAAGTATTGTTTCTGTGAATGAAAAAAAAGTTTTATCCGCGACATTCATCGGCTGCGAAATTGGAACACCATTTACATAATTTTTATTTCCCAATTTTATTTTCGCTATACAAAGGCGTACCGCAAGGACAAGTTCCATAGATAACATTATTCTTTAAAAACATCACGTTCCGACGGAATTCCGATTCGCAATATAAACCCGCACTTTTTACTCGGTTTTAAATTTGAAAATGTAATTTTCAGTCGTTGCCGCCTCCGCAGTTTAATAAATCCGTATCGGCTACATCTTTCTGAATATCAATGGGACGTTTGCGCAAATAAAGTATACGAGATAAGTTCCGGAGAAAAACCTCGGTCTAGATACGAGCGGCAAACGGCAAGCTGCAGAGTAGCATAGCCGCAAAGCAGCGCCGCTTATTTTTTGTCAACATTTAATTCTTTTTCCGGCAGTAATTTGCCCCCAAGTAGTGCTTAAAACATAACATCACAATGACAAGATTTCAACTCGATCATTTGAAGTCCCGTAGGTATAGAACTAGAATTGAAAGACTTTACTGCTATATGGGAAAGAAAATAGAGAAGAAATATAAGGTACTAAAAAAATAAGATCGCGTTGCAAGACTCAAGTGGAAATGGACAGGACATGTTGCAAGACAAGAACCCACAAGATGGATCCCAAAATTTTTAAGATAGAGACCTTAGGAGAATGAAAAAGGCGTTGGAAGACCTCAAATAAGATGGTCCGACGACATAGCCGCTGTGGAGGGTAAAAACTGGCTGCCGGCAGCAACCAATTGAAAAAATGGAAGGATATGGAAGAGGCATATATCCATCAGTGGAGGCTAAAGAAGAAGCAGGAGAAGATGTCAGAGAAAAAGAAAAATAACAGCAATGGATAAGGCACTTAGGAATGCATGCCTGTACCAATGCAAACTTATGAAATCTTCCGCAAAGGTGGATGGAGAGTCCCTTAATACACACACACCTGTACACTAAAACATAGAGTTACTAATACTTTAAAGTGGTCAGGTTAGGAGTCAAAACAATCAGCGGGTATGTATGAGGAGATGCATGAAAGTGGAAGAGTCGAAAAATGTTTGCAAAGACAGAGTGGTGTGATGTTCTATTCTCTCTGCCTACCCCTGCGGAGAAGCGGCATGATGGTTAGTTAGTTAGTAAGTTAGTTATAAGTAACATATCGTTGGACCATAGCCTCCGTACCGCTCTTGTAATCGCAGCCAAATGCTATCAATATCATAAGTACCTACTGAGTGTATGCAAAAACGTGAGTGATCGCTGTGTTGCTTGCCGCTTGACGCTCACATCGTGACCGCGGTCTAAGGGGAATTGAAAGCAATTTTTACACATTCACCGTCACTTTTACGATAGTACTATTACCCTTTTAAGTGCGTCATAAAGCAAGATGTCTTCAAGGGTGAATCTCGGATTGACAGCGTTTAGATTAATAACAGTTAACTTTTCGAGACATAAACGAGTAAGAACTAAGACTTTAGAGCGCGTTTCGATGTCTATTTTTTTATACGAACGATTTCTTAGCTATTCTACAATATTTTGTAAAACAGGGTACGCAAAATCATTCTGTAACACTCTTTTCCAATAATGTTATACAATGTATAAATTAAAATTTAACCCAGATAACATTTAAATTAATTGATTTTTTTCTCAAAACTTTTCGCAATTGATTTTTCTTTGGGTGAGTCCAAATCCTTGTTCACAAATTTGAGAATCATTTTTACATTTTGACAACTTAACATATCGCTCACTCCTTTCAAGGACGTCATAAATCAAAAATCGTAAATTTTCAGTTGTGCATGTTTTTGGAATGCCCAGAAAATGTACTATATCCCAGCAAAAGAGGCATATTTTTAACTTAATATTTACCCACTGCAGGGCAAAAAGTGTTGTTTTTGCATTTTGAAGAAAATTTATTGTTTAATATATTTTTTTTAATTTACTAATTATTTTCAAATGGAGATAAGTGGAGATAAGTTCAATAAGTGGCTTGATATTTATTTTTAATACATTGTATTACATTTTTAAACTTTAAAAACGTTCTCCCGAAAAATCTATTTTTTTTATTTATGACGTTCGTGAAAGGAATGAGCGATATGTCAAAATCTATGTGGAGATGTCAAAATGCCAAAAATATTTAAGTTCTTTATTTGAGAAGAATTTAATCTGTCTAAATTTCAAAATACCGCTGCCAATAAGTAAAACAAAAGAAACACCATGTCGTTATTTGAATAATTAAAATTTTCATCGCACATTAAGCTGTAAATTTAACCAACGTTAGCGGGTTATCATTTGAATTACAAAACAGGGTTTATATTTAGACGGTTGCAAAAGTTTTAGTGTACAGAACGAAAAGCTGACTCGAGAATTTGTGTGCTCGCTGAATAAACATAAGATCATCAAAATTTTATTTAAAAATTGGAATCTATTGTCTTATAAGCACAGTTTCAATGAGGTTAAATCATATTTCTACATATATTCACGAAATCACAGAAGATTTGCAAATTTTGCCAATTTCGCCCCACTCAAAGATGCAAATGTATGATAGATGTTTGAATAGTGATATAAGGAAAGGATGCAAGGCTAAAGTGGTGTTAGTAACATTATTCAAATAATAATAATAATAATAAATAAACTTAAAAAATTGCTAATTTATATGGCGTCATTTTCATACAAACACTTATTCAAGGGTGGTTGTGGTTCACTGTGAATGAATTGGGGAAAAGGAGATAGTGGAAATGATTTAGAAAACAAATGTTTTTAATGGGTGGTCTAACTGAATTTTGAAATTCCAAAAATCAGTCTCGCTGGACGATGTATGATACCTACTTTAGGCAACTAGAAACTGCTGAAATGCGAATGCTTAGATGGTCAGCTGGAGTGTCCCTAGGAGATAAAATAAAGAGTTCACGCAATCGTGGTCTGGGTGTAACTGATATCAATAGTAAGGTAGAGGAAAGGCAATTGAGATGGTATGGGCAAAGAGGATGTAGAGAACCTGAACATATTGTAAGCCAGGCGATCGCCATGGATCTTCCTCGAAAGACAGGAAAACAAAAAATCATACATAGATACTGCAGACAGATGACATGATTCTAAGGCATGACCTAGGTGACGTTGTATATGATAGAATGACCTACAACCTGAGAACGAAGAGAGCTGACCCCAACAATCTACAAAGACGTTAAGTTGGGATGAAGCAAGAAAGAAAAAGTCTCGCTGCTGCGTTTCATACTGATATTGTATATTATTAGAGCCGTTCTGCATGATAGAGTCATCCACTATAGAGGTCTTATAGACATGTAGTATCGCAGCTCTTCAATTAAATTACTCGGCCAGCGCTCGTGACATAATAAAAATAATATACAGCAGCTGTAGCCGTTAGCGTGGATTCCCGCAGATGACTAAGTATCGGGATGTCGTTAAGAGAACTATTCAATAAGTGCCGCAATGGATTTCAATGACCATTGTGGGAGAAGGGCCAATTCTTGCCGATGTAGATAGATTCATAAATCTAAGCATTCCGTTCCGGGCGAGGGGAAGGCGGGGGAGGCGGGATGCAGGGTCGGCGCTATCATTTTAAATCTTCAACTGCAGGGACTGTTAAAAAACATACAGCGTCATAATCATAAATTTAAATACATTATACTTACTAGGCATTCGATTAATTCAACATGAAATACTGTGTATTTAATTATTTTTTCTTGTTCGCTTTGATAACATTTCAATTTAGTTCACACACATGATTTAAATTTAATTTAGAATGAAAATCGAATCAGTTTCAATTTACCAATAATTATTATGAAATTCTATTCTAATGTGATAATACCAAATTGTCTTTATTTTGCCATAAAATACTAAACCATATTAAAAATAATAATTTATTGCATTTTAAATATTTAACCATTTTAATGAGTATTGGTTTATTCAGATAATATTTCTAATAAATAATGTAATAAAAACAAATATCACATTTAAATATTTATAAATTCGACCTTTGCTGCAAATACAAAACAGAAGTGAAATTTTAATCGTAAAAATATATATTTTTTCAAGCCAAAACGCATAATATTTTAGCTACATTAAGTATTATATTATTACGTATTCTATATGTATTATGCGCTTTTAAAGCGAAAAATAATACAAATCATTTAACACTCTCCTTATCACAATGAGTAATACCACTTTAAAAACTTTCATACTTTGTGTAATACCTTTTTTAAAGTGGTATTTATTTCACAAAGTGATCATATCACAAAGTAAACAATGCTTTTAATATATAATATACGAATCATTGTAATTTTTTAATCTAGCAATATAGAGCAATTTTTATCGATGCAAAATAAGTATGAAAATATTTGTCAAATTTTACAACACGAAAACAGAAATTATTTGAAAACGCACATTTATAAAAAAAAATTGTCAAATCTTAAAAGGTGACGTAACACGTATTATTTGAGTTGACCAAAAAAATAGTGCATCAGCGAGGGTGTAATATCAACCTCTCCAGTTTACATCCGGATGAAAGATCTTCGAGAAGTCCGGTGAACCGTCACTAAATTTATTATTTGATTTCAGAATCAAATTTAACGTAAAGCGGTCGAGGTATTATTTCCATTCGGTGCTTACTCCCTCGCCCGGCTCTGGCATGCGAGAGAGAGGGATGATGGGGTGTATAGAAGGATAGAGGGGGACGATCAAAGGGGTTTAGACGGATAGACCGCAGACTTGTGCGGTGGCAGCAGCCGATCTGGCAGAGCATTTGGACCGTTCAGTCAACTCCGCAATCATAGCAAATGTTACGCTGCTTTACAGTCGCCGAATAGTTGGCGCGTCTTCCCCTAAATGGGTCGGGAGATTGATGGTAGATTGGAAAACTTTTTTCGGTTTGAGCCGAAAATTCGGGATAATTGTCGGATGGGATTTTTTGGCGGTTTGCGTCTGATTTGCTTAGATTTATGCTACTAGAATTACTAGATTTATATACTCAAAAAGCTATTAAATTATTTATGATGCTTTTTTCGACGGTATGAACTTTTTTCTTAACTTATGTATTTTTAATGTTTAACGGAGTGTTTCACCGAATAATCAGTGGTAAAAACGGTAAAATAACAATTAAAAGCATTATAATTTACTTCATTTTATAGTAAAATTAAAAGTAATTTTAAAATTATAATAAAAATAAAATAGTTGAAAATTTTTCCCATTTTGCCATTTTCGTAAAATACTACCTCAAGGGCGATTCACTGTATTGATCAATTGTAAATCAATCAATTTTAACAATCAATTGTATTGAAGTATTGAATGAAATGAACGAACGATGAAAAGGATTAAAGGATTTCTTCAAAATAACTTGAAAATAAAAGGTATTTATTGCATTATAATATTAATATTGATAATTTACACAGTGCCATTTTTTTAAATACCACTTGGATAATAATAGGATGATGATGATAATGATAGATAAAAAATTAAATATTTAGTGTATAATTTTGTATAATCAAAAATAAGTTTAAAAAGAAATGCGTAAAAACACAATAAATTGGAAAACACTATTTTCGATCTTAATTGTTAACAAACTAACTAATTAACCATCATGCAGCTTCCCCGCAGGGTAGGCAGAGAGAATAGAAAGCCACACCAATGTGTCTTTGCAAACAATCGCCGATTATTCCAAATCCTGATCTGATAACTTTTAAGTAAATGAAATACTCCGATTCTCCTTCTTCTTAAATAACTGGTCCAATTTTAATTAAACTTATAATTGTACCAGTTATTTTATTCAAAATATTTGGACACAATCTTATCTAAAAGAGCATTTTGACTAACACTGTATTTTTGTTTAGGGTAAATAAAGTTGATTCTCTCCGATCTTAACTATTCGTAGGTTCGTCAGGTTAAAAGAAGAAAGGCTAGCGTAAGCATTCCGTAGAAATTGAGTTCAGACGGTATCTTGTTCGGGAACATCTATGTGTCTGACCCCAATTTGTAGTAAAGAAACATTGCATTTCAGTGAAAAGAGTTTTTATTAGCACGGTCGAAAATTCTCCCACTCTGCAGGGGCGCAATCAAGGCTTTCATGAAAAAGAGTGAGAGGCTTTTACGTAAGGTCTACTCAAACAAAACTAATTGCTTGTCCAGTTCTTAAAATATATGGGTGTAATCGCGTACGAAGGAAATAAAATGTTTGAAAAGGAAATAATAAAAAAAGCTTCTTCATCTCACCAATAGATGTCTCTCGTGAAAATTCTAGTGATTCAAGCACAATGTTTCGAAATTGGATCATATACATACATAGAACTTCCGAGCATTTGAGTAGTGTGAGTAGATGTCACAAATCAACTCAAGTATAATAACGTTTTAAGTACATTTATTTTTTTAATCAACGCTTATCCGCACCCGATGGTGCATAGGGCACCGTATCAAATAAATGCAGTGTTTTCTTGATCATTAATTAACACACGAAGGAAAGGTGATCAGCCTTCCGCGTAACGTAGCAGTTCGGGTTTATATTTTAATAAATATTAGAGTAAAAAATTCACTTATAAAAATGTTTTAAGTGATTTTATAAAAAAGGTTATTTGGTTTATTATAAAATGGAAAATCACGAAGTTTACATATTAATTACAATGTTAAACATGATAGTCATGCCTCTTCTTACGAATCCGCCAAAAAACACGCGCAACAAAATGTTTCAGCGCCCAATTTATATTATGCAGATGATCTAAACAATTAGTAAACGTCGGACAAAAACAGGATTACGACTCATCCACCAGTAGCGATTTCGGGGGATTTATCAACGTAAAAATACAGCCCCTACAAGGGTAAATGATTAATGCAGATTCGCTGATTAGGTGGAATTAAAAAAATAAAGTTAATTTATGTAAAGTCATGCAATTTATACCGGACCATCGCAAACATCCCCCGCTCGGCCAGGGGAGGTGTGGGGGTGGAATTACCGCGGGAACAGGGCGAACCTCTCGTTACAGGAAATGCGGATTATTTTAAAAAGTTAATATTCATGAATTGCTTAGGCGAGAAATCTACCTTTTACACTTGAGTTATAAAGAAATTTCCCATCACTAGAGATGGTAATTCAAAATGACCCCAAATCCTTAATTTCCATTTTATTTTTTTATTTTTTTATTTGTATACATTTATTTAAATCACAATTTACACATATTTAGAACTATTTTTTCAGAGACTCACCAAGCCACCTTGTGTGTCTTGCCGGTGGAGTTCTTTTTTAATACATTGTTTATTGTTTTTAACGATTTTAACCTAATATACACACACAAAAAAATTAAAAATATAAACATTTTACAATTTTCATAAAATAAACTCTTGATCATTTACCGATTCCTTTATTTTGCCTTTGTTCCACATTTTATTTTGACCTCTAACATCCGTTGGCAACAAATGAAAAATGTTCGGAACGATATATTGCAGTGTTCGACTCCCATATTTATTGTTAATTCTTGGGACTATCAAACCTTCGTTGTGTGTAAATAGTGCATCATGGTTGTGTACTAAAGGATTTCGATATTTTGGTCTAGTTTGTCTAATTATGTATTAGAATATCACAGAATAGATATAACAGATTTACAAAACGAATGCGATTTAAAATCTAGGAAGGGCAACTAAGATATGGCATGATCAAGTTCACTTAAGCCTTGAAAGTGCATATTGAAAGCTGTCTCAACCGCATTGCCGGATCTGATACAGAAGCATCTAGACTTCCTGACAGACCCTCTCTTGCAAAGCAATTTTGCATGAACCAAGTTGCGAAAATTATGTGAAACAAAATTGTATCCTGAATTAACTGTGAATTAATATTCAATAGCTTTCAATGCAACTGTCATAAATAAATACAAGTTTGTAAAACCATCACCATTTTTTTACAAGTGCCCTAATGTAGATAGTGTAAGGGTTTAGAAGTTAGTAAGCTCAATTAGTAAGCTAGATCCGATTCCAACCCGACGTTGGCCGGTACACAGACGCTTCAACAACCCCAACCAGCACAGCAGACAGACACGGAACAGTGGCAAGGCATTTGCAGAAAATGTTAAGTCATCGCATTTCCCACTTTAACATTATTCATCGCATTATATTACGGATCCCTTTAACGATTTTATTCCTTGAAAATGGACAGCTCAGAAGTCGGTATGAGGTGGACAATCGAAATTTCCCATTACGAGAAATGCCATTCTAATTCACAAGATAATCACGCCATTTGTCTCTCAAATTTGGTTGCGTATGGCCTATTTGTACTTCCTTATTGTATATTTGAAAAATTGACATAAAAACTAAAGCTGTTAAGAAATATTATAAACTGAGAATGACAAATAATTTGCCAATCGAGTAGCCGAAAAAGTGACACTTACCATTTGTCACATATCTACCTTCCAGAGATTCTAAGGGGGGATGCATATCAGTAAAATTGTAAATATTTACGTCATTTCTACGTCGCCGATACGAGTTCACGGATTCACGGACGAGTATTAACGGGCATCGGAGACGTAAAAGTGACGTTTTATTGACAACAAACTGTCAATTTTATGACTTGTCTGATTTATGACTGACAACACGAGGAAATGTGACATTGAATAAAACACATTTTTAATTAAATTTAATTCACTCAGCGGGGGATCGAACTGTTCTAGCCACTACACTGTAAATAAAATTTCCCATGTTTTGGTCATGATTTCATATGTATATTCCATTAAAATGCCAACGAAACAATAATTATTGACAAAATGAATATATTGTTCATAAATGCCATTAACCGATGATGTTCTTATAATTCGGGCAAAATACTGTCGGAAAATGATTTTTGACCTTTTAATTCATTCGCTTTCATTATTATTAAAACATAAAATTAATACATAAATTAAAATGGAGTTTTACTAATTAAACGCCAAATCAAAAAAGAAATAAATACTTGTGAATAAATATTAGAGTAAAAGAATCTTTTATATTATTTTTTGACATCTCATCAAAGATGAAGAAGAATATGGAAGTCTGGGGATTTACGGGGCTGACGACCGTCATAGGCTGGTCTAAGTGATCACTTTACATACGTGTAACAATTAGTATTCTACCCATTATTGACAACCACACTACTCAAATTCTTGGAAGTTCTATATGTATATATGAACCAATTTTGAAACCTTGTTCTTGAATCACTAGAACTTCACTAGAGACATGTATTGGTGAGATGGAAATAAGCTTTTTATTGAGCAGAAACTCTTTTATTAGTAAGTATGTGAGGTCCGAATCCTGGATTATAATCACACACATGAGAAACGCCAGAAAATATCTATTTTATTTTTATTATTTAAGCTTAAGATTTTATGAAAAAGTATTTGGACACACTCAAAATGATGTAAAAGAATCACTAATATTTATTGACTACCCCCTGGGATCGAACCCGGGACCTCCAGCACGGTAGCCGAGCGTGCTGACCATTACACTACGAAGGTGGACTTGAAGATTTGTATTACACGTACATAGATGAATGGTAAAGTTTCGTAAGCCTTTGTACTTAATACCCTTTCGTAAGCGCTTGCAAGTCGTTAGTAACGCTAAGGCGGGAATAGTTGGCTATTCTCCGTGTCGTGAAGAATTAACACGATGAGCATGCTAAGAATCCATAGACTACGCCACTGGCGACTGGTCTGGAAGAAGCTAACAGGGCTGAGCCGCTTATACGAAGTGGTTTCATTGTTCGCACAAGCTTCATAGCATAAAAGTTGAACACGTACACAGACATGACAAGAAAAAGAATACTTTATAAAATTAAACAACTTAGTTATAACCACTTTTTTAAATATTAGTACACTTTACCCTACCGGTTTCGACAAGAACCTTGTCATCATCAGGATTTATTAAATTCTAAAACATTAAAACCATTCAAATACTCATAATTTATTACATTCCCTTACGCTTACATACCCTCAGCTTCCACACACTCCGTAAAAAATCCAAAATGTTATTTTTTTATGCACTGCGTAGCAACCCGAAATAACATCTAATGGAATCACCCAAAAAAAGTATACAATTGTTAAATTTTATATATTATATAAAATGTGCCACAAAGTATCTGCGAAAAAATAATCAAGAAAAACAATACTGCTTAAAAAATATAAGTATATTATTTTTTGGCATCTCAACATAGACGGAGAAGAAAACGGAGGTCTGGGCATTTACGGGGTCTTACGACCGTCATAGGCTAGTTTAAGTAATCACTTTACACATGTGTAACATTCACCAATCATACCCATGATTGACAACCATTTTTTTATTTTTAACCAGCGATACGTCAAGCAGATGATAAATTTGGGTATAGGTTATTCCTTTATAACTTTATAAGGTCCTTACCATTTTCTAAACTTAGTTGTATTTATCGGCTCCACGTGTATTTTGTTATGTCCTCCCAGTATTATAATGATGAACTTCTATATTAAAAATCGGTTTGATGTTGCTGTGAGTCGGTTTAAACATTATTTGAAGCTTAGATAGTAAACCATGTAACACTCTCCTTTTCATTCATCGTTCACATTGTGTAATACCACTTAAGTAGTATTAAAAAAAGTGAACGATGAATGATAAGGAGAGTGTTATATTACTATACATATTGATATACTAAATATAGTACACAATGTAATAACATCGTATACTAAAACATTTCATACAGTGTGTGTACTCAGCGAAAATGGTAATTCAAATATCTCTGGAGTCTGAGTACACTTATCATCCAATCTGCTGCGAACAAGTCCTCTCATTGTTGTTCACAAGCAGTTTTCACGCGGATTTAAAACATCGGGTCCATTTTTAAAAAGCCAAATGTTCTCAACAAGCATCGGTGTTGTCTCTTGTGTATAATTAAATAAACGTACAATGGCGTCGCGATACGGCCACATGATAAGGGTCTAAATACACTAAATCATAATAAATGGCCGGTCGTATAAGTACTGAAAAAAAAAACATCTGCATTTGGCTGAATTATACTGGATTTGGACGAATTTCGAATCCCCAAAGTACCAATAATTATTTGACAACATGTTTAGTGAAATATATATATTTTTAATTATTTCAATAAAATCTAATTCATAATAATTTCGACGTACTAAATATACAATAAACCATTTTTTTATAAACAAATGCTAAAAATGGGCATCAAACCAAGTCTAAAGAACTTGTTTCAATGTACCTTAAAACCTTGTTTTGTATCGTAAAATATGGACGATAACAAAAACTCACATACCAAAAAAAATCATTTAAAGAAATATTATAAGTGCAACACGTTTCATAAGAACTTTATACAAAATACGAACATCTAATATCGGTAAAAAAAAATTAAATACACGTTAGTTATCACAACATTCTTTACACGTGTAGCCTAGATGCTCCCCACAGATTGGATCTTCGTCGTAAATTTTACGAATATCCCGCAATCTAGGGTTAAGTAAATAACAACAATTTTATTAATATGTCGACGGTACTGAATCCATGTTTTATTTTTATTTATTATAATCGCGTTTTATTCATATTAAATTATTTATTTACATTTTCTAACATAAAAATTATCATATATTTGATGAATACATATATTCATGAGAAATTTATTCATATTTATTTATCATATTCTTCTTTTCATCTACCCGAGATTTTAATAACGGCGAACATAACTAAATACGGGTCCGTTTTCAAAAGATCCTATACAAATAGTGAATGCCTATGGCATAAATACGTAACCTTTTTTAAAAATCAAAATGCGGCATTTAGTTTATTGTTTATGGGACTCGAAACTGGCAACGATGCGGGTTCTAATATCAAGTAACAGATCAGGATTTACATTTTGGTCCTACCACCATACCCTTAGGTTAAAATCAATATTACTCTATGATTCGTCTCAGGCAGAACTAAAATTTATCCAATTGTAGATGACATATTAATATTTTGATTGAAATCAGAACACGAAATTTTGAGAATAAGCTTCTTGCATCTCACCAATAGATGTCTCTAGTGAAATTCTAGTGACTCAAGCACAATGTTTCGAAATTGGATCATATATATATTAGAACCTCCAAGAATTTGAGTAGTGTGGTTGCCAATCATGGGTAGAATTGTCAATTATGAACTTTAAACATCGGTTATCATTTTTAAGACATATTAACTAAATATGCTATACATCCTTGAACATAATAAGGAATGAGAATTTTCTAAGGCAACTAATACATTTTTTTAATTTTAAAAATGTTGAGATATAATTTTTTTTAATAAGGAACGACGATTGAGAAGGTAATCTACATATATTGTAATGAATAATCCCGTACATAGAACGAAAACAGATAATATGAAACGCAAAGCGGCAAAATTTAATAGAAAATTCGTAGAAAAACTGCCCGTTAACTCACAGTAGAATAATTAACATTCTCAGTATGCTTATATACATAATATTACACCTCACTGCAAAAAGTAGATATGCATTGTATTCAAAACACGTGTTCAGAATTATATTTCATATAATTGAGAATACATGTGTACTGTTTAACAAAATACATGGAAGTCAAGAATGGAGGTGAAGAAATAATGATGAAAGTAGACTGAATGTAGTCGAAATGCGATGTATCTGAATAACGTGAGGCAAAACGATGTAATGTAGATATTCGAATGGTGAAATAAATAAATAATGCAAGGCTGAGATAAGCATTATCGATAAAATTAAGATAGATGTGTTTGAGATGTGAGATGGTGTAGCGAATGAGTGAGAAAAGAACGGTTAAATAAATACATATCGCTCACTCCTTTCAAGAACGTCATAAATCAAAAACCGTCAATTTTCAGGTATGCATGTTTTCGGAATGCCAAGAATATGTACTATATCCCAGCAAAAACGGCATATTTTTAACTTAATATTTACCTGCTACAGGGCAGAAAGTATTGTTTTTGCATTTTGAAGAAAAGGTATTGTGTAATTATTTTTTTGAATATACTTAATATTTTTGAAATGGAGAAAAATTCTCCAGGTTTTACCTAAAAAGATCTGTTGCACACTAAAAAGTTCAATAAGGGGCTTGATATTTATTTGTAATACATTGTATTGTATTTTTAAACTTTAAAAACGTTCTCCTGAATAATCAAGTTTTTTGATTTATGACGTTCTTGAAAGGAGTGAGCGATATATGACGTGAATGTAGGAAATAAGAGCACGGATAGACCGAGAAGAAACTTGTCGCGAATAGTCAGGTCAGGAGTGAATGTGGAAGAGGGGAAGAATGTTTTCAAAGATAAAGGGGAATGGCGTTTAGTTCCTGTCCCAACTGAAAATATATGCCTTTCAAATTTATGTTTTACTTAGTAAATACCACTATTTATTAAAATCTATTGCAACACATGTTTCGATGCATTTTGCATCATTTTCAAATACCGTATGATTTTAAGAAATAGTGGTATTTACCAAGTAAAACTTAAATTTAAAATGGATGAATTGTACCACAAAGCGACTGCCGAATCAATAAATGAAAATATATTCAGAGCCATTTAAAATAAACAATAACTTGGACAGCGCTGAACATACCTGGATGAGCAAATACTTGTGATAAAACGTTATTTTCTTGGATTTATATTACAAAGGTAATATCAATAAAATGAGTGAGCCCGCAAGCTACAACGCCAATAAATTTTGTGTAATGCAAAGCTGCGAGGTAAACTGCTACTGACGATGTCCAATATTTGTTCCAAAGTTCTAGCAAACATCTTGCCTCCTGCACAGAAACTCTCTTTGTCTTCTGAACTAAAAGTTAACATTTGTACACTCTGTTTGTATTGTACAATTATTTCTAGATGTGACGTTTTAAAGGCAACAGCGGAACCCTCAATTATTTTCATTAACAATTCAATATGAAATTATGGAGAGTAGAACGAGGATAGTAAAGAAACGGTGCTAGAATATTTTTCTGTTATTTACTTATATGTATATTTCTTACATTATCTAGCATATGTTTTTTCAATTCTTCCTGAAAAAAAATGCTACCTTGATTATCAATTGGACGAAGATCATGTACTATTCTCGTGAGTAAAAAAATATTGTGAAAAGAACGAAAATAGTGTAACTTTTTTCACTTAATAAAAATAACGTAAAAGATTTTTTTTTTTAAATTATAAAGGTAAAGTAATCAAAGTTACTTACAATTTGTTAACGAATGCAAAATATTAAATTCAAACAAAGAGAGTAAAAAGCAATGGTTTTTACTAATTCAAATTTATAATACGTTTTTTATTATTTATTTAAAAGTTACTTGGAAAAATTCCAAGTAACTTTTTAACAATTTCCTAAAATCTACTTTAACACGTGTTTCGATGCATTCCGTATCATTTTTAAACACAGTATGATACGGAATGCATCCGACAGATTTAAAGAATAGTGGTATTTATCAAGTAAAAATAAATATAAATGAATAGATATTACCACAAGGTGACTGCCAAATCAATCAATGGAATTAACATCGATTCTGAGAAATTATAAACACATATTTAACTATACAATTTTAAGTATAAGTCTAATTTTTTTTAATTTTCTAGGATGAATTTTATTAGTATTCGCAAACAAAAAAACTAATGTATGCAAGAAAAAAGAAAAGATCAATTATGAAATCTCTATGTTCCCATTTCGATACTACAAACTTGCAGCGTTTCCTGAACTTTTAAATTGTATCATTTAAAAATAAACATATTTTGTAAACCTAGTAAAACTAACAGCGGAAGTTTGCAGAGAATTTTCCGGGAATTTCCGTACAAAGAAGACTGATGGCAGATAAGAAAAGTTTAGAAATCAACATGAATCAGGTCAGTGCATTTTCATTCCCCGCGAAAGAGGCGGAAAGTGGCGGTGGGCACCTATACGAAATAAATAAAATACATCATCCATTATGTTCGTGACACCCACACGATTCCTGAAAAGGAACATCGCCGAGCCACGTGTTGTGTATATTTTTTCTTTCCAAAGGAAAGCGACGTGCCGACACTAGATAAATATGGCGAAAGGGATAGAAATTTCTTTTATTCATGATCGTCGCACAGTATTGACTTGTGTGTGGTTGAGACGTAAGAAAATCAGGGGTGCGTAAGCCTGATTTAAAAATCAGCCAATGCTGATTTTAATAAAGAAAAAAAAATCAAAGACAAAATTGACCAAACCAACTCGACGAAATGTTTTGATTCATATTGATTTCAGTTTTAAGATTAAAATTGTATGCGATTTTTTTTTATATTTTCGATGTTTGAATAACCTCATAAATTAAAAAAATTAATTACCGGCATATAAAAAATCCAAATCAAATGTGATATTCCGTGGTCACATACATAATAATCATAATTAATATGGGTAATTTATTTGTCATGCATATTTGTGTATTTGTCATTATAAGAATGGGTTAGTTGTTCCGCGATGTGAGACTTGCAACTTCGAAGGCTTTTTGCAACTTCGAAGGCCTGTATTGGGACAATTATTGGATCTACATAGATTTATAAAAGAGTTTTAAGTATTCACGTTGCCCGTTTACCCTTCGTACTTTTTGAGATATACTACCTTAATCCTAACAAAAACATTCGCCTTTCTTATTTAATGGTACATAGGAAACTGCAGTGTATAAGCGCAGTTTTTCTTGATCGTAGTTCTGCACTTGTTGTACCAGTTCAGGGTGATTTTGAATAAATAAAACAGAACCACAGCATACATTTAAGAGTTCGTAAACTTACATAATTAAATTTTTAATGTATGTTTAACTTGGTAATACTTCCACTGCTACTATTAAGATACGATATATTTGTAAAGTAAATTAATGACCAAATACAGAGTTGTGTGTCTAAATATACACTTCAATCAATCGTGTTTAAAAAATGGCATTTACCAAGTAAAACATAAATTAAAAATGGAACGATATTACCCTGAAGTGACTGCCGAATCAATAAATAAAATTACATAATTTCAATCATGTTTTCTGCGTCATAAATTAAGGGTTTCTCATATAAACAACCTTAAATTAAAATAAAATAAAAATACACATTTTTTATTTTTTATTATTATTTTCGCGCAGAAAATTAATACCGCGTCGCCACAGTTTGGGGACCGCTTCCCAGAAACAGTTTATTTTGTGAATAAAAATCGATACCTTAATACATTCATGCCATTTATTCATCACCTTTCCACGCTCAGTGCTTCTTCATAGTCAGCCACAAAAACTAACGAGCCCTTAAACCACTTAGGGTGAGAAGGAAAGAAAACAAATGTGCCATTAATAACTTACAGCTCATGACACGAAGCGTTCGTAATATGGTGTGCAAGTAATAAATCTTCCAGAAAAATTAAATAATAATACCTACTGATGGTTTAAATTTTGCGTTGGAAAAATTTTTGTGTAAAATAAATACGTGAGCGGGGGCAAATGGGGGTTAGAAGAAGAAATGTTAGTTAGGGGGTGGGAGAGGGTTAAATGATGAAACACGTGTTTGGGTGAAAATGAATGAATCTCATCATCCGAGTGTATTGAGTAGTAAATTAAATTTTAAATATCAATCGTGTAATTTACAGATGTTAATAAACCTGAAATTAACAAATTAAATGACATTTAAGCAAATGTTTATAACAAAATAGAAACATTGTAAGTTATCGTTTTCATCGATGTATCATGGATTTGGTGTTTCGATTTTTTTTTAAAAGTATTTTTGTGTTTTTATTACATACAAAAATACTTCAATTTCATATTATTTCTGAGAACCTACACGACTCACATAGGAGTATATAGTGTTAAATAAAAATTATTTAATACTATATATGTGAGTTATCCACTTCTAGCGATACACATTTATGGGAATAATACAAGTTATGTTGACTTTTGAAAATCGTTATTTGAAATAAATATATGAAAAAACGCCTCAATTAATATAACCAATTGATGTTTACGCTCTCGCCATTGAATACTCACCCTCGAAGAGATTTTTATGACGTGTTTATGCGCTACAAGCTGAAATATGATCACATTCATGCCCTCGAATATATTGATGTATGTAACTTTATAACCCAAACTAATGGGATTGACGTGGTCGGGCACCAAATCGAGTCATCATTCTTCATTTCACACACACAATTCGACATCTCTCCAAGGAGTAAACATTCGCACGACACGAATTTGCATGTGCGAGATGGGTCTAAGTTAATTTACTCTGACAAAATGAACGATAAATGACGCACGATACATATTTTACTACATTAAATAAATTGCTTTTGAATCGAAGAGGAGGCAAAATAAAATATTGTATTCACGGTAATATCATTATTTGTAAAAAGTTACAAATTGTTTAAAATTCAATTACTATATATATGCACACAGCAAAAAACTAGGAAACTAGTAGGAGACGCCACTTTTTACTGTAGCTTTGTTGTCTGATTTCCCACCCTGTATATATTTAAAAATATAACAAAAAACATTTTTTTTAATATATAGCACATATGTAATTTGATAAAGCAGTATACCAAAAAGGGATGTAGTACGATCTGTTTATAGTAGTGGGTTAATTAAATAATATTTTTCATTATGTTTAACATTAAACAAATTATAAAAAAATCATAATTTCAGGGGTGTATATGGAAAATACATATGTATATGGTTAGTAACCGAATAAGTCATAAAGGATTGCTTTGGGTACCTTTAAATATGATATTATATGAACCGTCAAAAATGTACCTTTGAGGTTTTTATTTTTTTTTAATAAAAACATGAAAGGTGGGTACTTAATATTTTCATTAATAAAAAGTTATGTACGTAGATACCACGTGATTTAATGAAAAAAAATCAACATACTTTGATGCTTTGTTATCAAAAATCAAGGAAAAAGATCAGAGGGCCGAAACACATTTTGAAATTTTTGAACACTGGTCTAATTAGCAGGCCTGTTAACTGAATATTAATTAAAAATTAAAATCACCAAGGGATTTAATTCAACTTGGGCATAAATCCGCAATTTCTACGGTAAAACAGTCAACAATTTATTCCGGCAAACATGTTAACCTAAATCGTAATTTATTTAATTATTTATTTATAACCGCCCATAGGGCTTTTAGCGAGAGAGAGGTAATTATAATAGATAAAAGCAAGAGATATTTGTGGGAAGGGAATTGTAAGGTTTCCGAGTTTGGCTGAAAAAACTAATTCATAAATAATATAATATCAAGACATGTAAGGGAATGAATATTTTAACGCACTTAAAGGGTGATAAAGCAGTCAAACTAAAACTAACTAACTAACTTACCATCATGTCATTTCCCCGCAGGGGTAGGCAAAGATAATAGAACGTCACACCAATATGTCATTGAAAACAATCTTCATGTCTTCCAGATTGATGCATCTCCTCAAACGTACCGACCGATTATCCTGACTTCTGAACTGACCACATTCTAGTATTTGAAATACTTGATCATGCCAAGTTTTTCTCAAATTCTATTACCAACCACATTCGCCTCATAAATTTGTTTTACTATAACTAAAGTCGAAACAAAAAGACAAATGCATGGCAATTTGCAAAAAAAGGCGCTCAACAATGTATAGAATTTTGTACAATTATTTTAGCTTTATATATAAAAATTAAAATTTTAAATCTTAGATTTTCACCAATTGCTTTGTTTTGACACGAGGTCTCATTCGAAAACGTGCGTTTTTATATTACATTTTATTTCTATTCCATTATTGTTTCAAGGATTTATTATATTTTCATTGCTTCATTTCATTGTGAAATTAAACGTCTTAGAAATGTGCGCTTTCTATTAACTTTATTTTCCATTTAACCAGACTGAGCCACAGTGACGCCTGGCCACAGTACACCTATTTATCAAATTGAGGACATTTGATTACAAAATATTGTACCTCTTTCAATGAGAAAATAAGAGGAGACAGTTGCTTGCAAAAAGGACTTACTAAAAATACAAATTTTAAAAGTATTTTCAACTCTGCGAGAATATTTTAAGGGAATTAAAAATGGTATGCATTTTTCGAGCAATCCAAGCGAGATTTTATGATGGACTGCAACGGTAAATACTGATCAGCTTATTTCCGCAGAACTCGAAACAAATATACTGCAGCAAAAAATTAAATCAAATCCTCACGCTGCATTCGGAGCAGATTCACGAGATATCGTTCCCAGCATCATGTATCATTTCCTGGCAAAATTGGAAACGAATCTGCCTGAAATAGTGGCTTACATTCAACTCGAGAGCGTAGTTGCAAAAAACGATTCCAGTTACTATTTTTTCATTCGATATGAAAAGGATCGTTAGAAAAACACTTAAGATGTATCATATTTCAAATAGCTATTTATTTTTTGGGTAATTTTAGACGATTCGAAAAATTCCGAGTCCTTTTTGCTTTTAACTCGGGCGATTGAAGTGTTTTTTTTAGATAAATGACTTATTTTTGAGGTGCGAGAGAATTTTAAAGCTTTCGAGTATTAAAGCATACATAAACTGTGAGTTTATGGAAAACTAACGATGTATTAAGGAGATAAATACCATAAGGATTACAAAAAATCTCCCAAAAGTCGCATAGAAAACTAATAACCCCCATAAAAGTTGTAATTTCAAACATAATATGAAATTAGCAAACATGTTATCGCTGTACAAAATAAACATATAAAATACTGTATAAGATACTGGTTCGATTAAGCTCTATCTTAATACAAAAATCTTATGTAAAACATGTTTATCTTTAGAAAGCTTATGCTATAGACGTATCAGAGATATGAAGCAATTTATAGGAAAATAACATTGTCTTTGTGCATTTACGGGGCTTACTTGCTTTACGTTCAACATTCTGCCTAAGTTTTGACAACACTTTGAACTTGTATAATATATTCAATATCCAAACGCGAATTCACAGCGGTTAGAAGTGATATCTTACGAGATTATTTTGAAGTAAATAGCATAAATCCTTTGCATTATTTCCAAATTGTGATAGTTTAAAAGGAGACTCCAAATTTATTTTAATTTTTTCATCAGTTTAATTAATAATTAACATTTTATTTAAGTACTGAAATCAAATCAAATAAAAACAGTATTTATTATAAGTGTTACTGATATCGTTTTTATATTTTTATGAGGGTTGTGTTTTGTGATAAATTTAGATTTTATAACCAAAACATATTTTTTTTATAAATCTTGTTTTTGTTACGATTAAAATATGCGCCTTATTTGGACCAAAGTATTCCTTTCAACAATATTTTTAATCAAATTAGTATAAATATTTATGATAATTTATAGGGGAATAAATGAAGTGCGTATACCACATATAAACATATAGATTTGAAAATATATATTTAAATGTTGATTTAAGCCTATTTTTAATATTTGGAATTTCGTTTAATAATAATAATAACTCTTTATTCCAGCTTAAGTGGTGGGTGCAATACTTAGTCAGCCATATATGTTTTACTACTTTTTTTATACAATGAATTTTAAAATAATAAACAAATAAGAAAGTGAAAAAAAAAATTTAAAAATATAATTATAAAATAAATTTGGAGAGATGTAGATGAACATTAGCTCGCTGGCAAAATGCGTTGTTACATGGTTTTTTCGAATATCCTTAAATATTGTTTATGCTTAGAATAGTTTATTTCGGCTACGTTATGGATATTTTGTCAGTCAGAATACGAAATTGACAATGATAAATTACAAATTAGTCATAAAATAACCATTAAACGATAATTCACAGTAAGCAAAATGGGTATAAAACATAATAAACATACGTGTTTCACATATTCACTAGTTACACCATTTTTGGACGTGATAAATCTGGAATCGAAGATCTCACGCTCGGCTTCGTATGGCTAAGATAAAAATGGTTGAGAGGCGATGGCCGATCGTGCTCTGAAGGCTGTAGATTTATTGGAATCAGATTACAAGGATACAGAATCCGATGTGCGACAGTTTAGGTACCAATTCCACAGCACTACGAACCAACTAATGAAAAAAAAACTTGGTATTCGGGTCGACATAATCGCATGTGATAAACATTTTGTGTACTTTTAAGTGTGTAAATAGTGTTATGGTAGTGACGGGTATCATTGTTTGCATGTAGTGGTAGTGATTGTCCTGACGAAGAGACGGGTACGTCTCGAAGCCGGTGGACATAAAAATCTCGGTGAGTGGTTATATACTAATATTACTAACATTTTGTTTAAAAATATCAAAGTAAAAAAAAAGTACTTCCAGAATCAGTAACTATTTTATTCGTCATATCGTTGCAGGTTGAATCGTTTGAGAACCATTTAAAATGACATTAAAATACAGTGAATATAAATCACACAAAAAATTCCCAATATTGATGATATCGTTGATGCACATTTCTAATATATGTAATAGCGTACCTTAAGAATTTTTTGACTTAAACCATGTCAAGAAAACACTCATCACAGTATGTCTATGTATGCAAAAAGTCAAACGTCCAGTAAAAAAATATATATGACATCTGTTTGGTGTAAGCATTGCTACATTCACTCCACAAATTGATTAATCCTTTTGGTCGCATTCCAGCCTTGATCGAAAAATAATATAATTTAATGCCGATAATGTTGTTCGGTTGCTTATGGTTTGCCCATTTTATACCTAATAAGTAACAATAAAACCAAAAAAAAACCGAGAAAAAGTGCTAAAGAATGGAACAGTTACAAATATGTTTACTCCACCGTGTTCAGGTACACACTGATTCCAAACGAGACTTAAAAAATAATGGATTTCTTTTCGGTACCCCTAATATATAGTATTAAGGAGTACGTTCGATCGGCATCTATGCTGCATTCAACTGAACTACTGACGAAAACTGCTGATTTTTCAATAAAAGGGCGTTATCAAAAATTTTCAATAAATACATAAAAAAATTCTAGTAAATTTTCTGCAAAAATTTATTTGGTCAATTTTGACCCCTGATATTTATCAGGGGTGTTTAAAATTAATATAACGAAAATTCAATACACAAGTAGGAACTTACACGTAACAGAGGTGACAAATAATTTTAAACAACGTGAAGCCATTAATCATGTGATAAATGGTCACGTAACATAAATTATTTTCAGACAACGTAGTTACGCGACATTTATTAGTGTTACGAAATAAATCAATTTTACTTTGGAGCGGAATTCGCGATACCTTTGAATTCTCAAAATCTGAATTGATAGGGAGGTGCTTAAATTAGCGAGCATAACAGCTTTTCAAGACAGAGATAAAGAGTTATTAATAGACAAGTAATTGTCATTGTAAAAGCTGTGTCTGGGCTGCAAATAATTTGACCCATGTTGATATTGCAGTTCGCAGATAAACGAGTTCACATATAATAATAATAATAATCTTTTGACTTACTTGGTGCATTTTGAAATTCATCGCTTCAAGGGCGCTGTACTAAGACATTCATTCAATTTCATAAATTGGTGACATATTTTCATTTTTAATATAAATTTTACTTGAAAATACCACTTTTTCTTAAAATGTATTGTGACACGTATTTCAATGCAATATCCATGTTCCCATGTTTTTTTTTTAAACAGCTTCTACCCTCTCGTCGCTCTTCAAAGGCAAAATTCTAAATTGAGATCGAGCTTCACATACAGTATTTGAAAATGACGCCGAATTTTATAAAACATGTGTTACAATAAATTTAAAGAAATCGTGATATTTAACAAGTAAAATTTCTTAATAAATACCTCTATTAACTCTATAAAAGTGGTATTTAGTAAGTAAATCTTAAAATAAAAATGAATAGATTTTACCGCAAAGTGACTATCGAATCAATTAATGAAAGTAAAATTTTAATTAAAATCCTGTTTTCAGTTTTCTGCAATTTTAAACAATATAAAAGATATACTGTTTAAAGTTTTTAAAAAGTTGACCACATCCTACAACCACAATTGGAATAATTCAATCAATTGATTTAGAAATTTAGAATGCAAAAAACTGTATAATGTGAAACTAAAAGTTGTCGTCTTTGACGTTAAAATTACTGTAAATTGTAAAGTGCTTTTGAGGTGCGTTCTGGCACTATATAAATTTTCCAATAAATAAACGAGTGTCACTGTTTTTTCAGGGGTAAAGTATTGAATGTATTACGCGTGTGCGTGTTAATTTGGCTGAAAACAGAGTAAATCCAAATTCGGCAATTATCAGGCCAAATTATACTTTTCATGCGGCGCTAGTCTGACCTCACTGATATCAAATTTAGAAACAAATTGTGCATAAATAACCCGGCGGAAATGGGTCCACCTGAGCTAATTCCGTAATAGAATTAGAGTCCCTGTATGGAGCAGCGATGTACCATTTCAGTTATTCGCCTAAACGCGACACGCTAATTAGTCACATTACTGTAATGTACAAATGTATCAAGCGAGGAATAGCGGAGTGAAGCGGGGAGTACTAATTCCACCCGAACATAATACGAATGATAGACCTAATTATCATCCACAACAGACAATTATTACTATTGCTGTACCAACCCCGTGCATAAATTAGGCACACGCTGGAAAACGTATGTATCTCCACTGCTCAGCATACTGTATTATACTAATAGCACTTTACTTATTTCTTTGTAGGCGTAATACATATGTTCCAAAGAGCTTTTACAATAAATATGGCCAGAATATTCGATTGAAAAGACCAGAGTGAAAAAAGGCACAAAAGAAGAAAAATAACAGTCGAATATTAACAATAGGTTTATCGAATACATCGTAATATAAAATTAATAAAAATAATATTGAGTAACTTATTTAGGTATGCCGAATAAATTTATAATGCGATTCATTCACATTTTAAAGTATTTTCTTTTCTCGTACAAATAAAAGTGTAAAAAGGTGATATTAGAATATTTAGTACATGTAGCGAAAATACTAAACATGCTTTTTTAATACTTGGCTGGTATCGTATTTCAGGTGATTTTTCGAAGCAGTTAAAAAAATATATTTATGTATTTATTTGTTAAATTAAAAACAATCACATTATATCCTACGGAAATCTACATAATACGTTAGCAAGATAATACGTTAACAATTTTTACCTTTTTAAAAAAATTAGTTTTGCCAAACAAATTAATCAATTATTCACTAAAAATAAAATATTTATAAAAAGTAATAAGAATTTTTAGATAGGGTGATCGTAAACGAAAACGATAAAAAGTTACACTTGCAAAAATAAATAACATTGAGAAAATGAAGCGTGAAAAAATTTCCTTCCTTTTTCGTTTAATCTCTTATTTTTTATCCAAAACATCCGAGGAGGCAATAAGGCAAAAAAGGAGCGAACAATAAATAAAATTCAAGTATTTAAACCTAAAAATCGGGCGGAAAACTTTAAGCGCGATCTTTTTGCTGTGAAAACGTCGCGTTTCAAATCAATTTATCAAGTAATACATCTTCAAAGAGGCCTTAGCACCTCGTCGATTTAAAATAAAGCAGCTCTCGAAGAAAAATCACCTAATTTCCATTCCGAAAGCTCCCTTTTTAACTAGGCCGAGAGCTCAATAACAGGGGGCTAATAAATCCCCACAGACCTCTCGGAAATCTACTCCCGGCAAATTGATTGTACTCAAAATATCGCAGCCTTTGTAGAAGAATGTTCCGACGTACCTTCACCGAGCTAGATTATATTCCAGACACCGTTAACAACAAAAATCATTTATCATAATAATTTAATTATCAAACCATCCAAAGCCAGTTCACTTCCTGAAAACTAAGGATATCATATATTAATGTGATGAAAAAGAGCTATAAAATTTAATGGCGCAAAAACATCTATAATTCAAGAAAATACAATTATCTGCGTGACCGTTATTCGTAGAAAATTCATGGAAAAATACGAGTGCTCTTACGAAAATGGCGCCGTATAAATTAAACATGTAATTATTATTATTTAAAACAAATAAAAAGCGAAACTTCAGGTAGAAAAATCTCGAATATAACACGTAGTAACGGGGACATCCAATTTCCGTCTCATTAACCAAAAAACAAAGCGCAAAACCACAATAATATCTTCACACAAAACATTCTTCTCCCTTACTTGTCAAATAGCTTTTGTTTACTTCTCGGCATTGATATGTGTATAAAAGAGACAGTTAAATACAAAAAGGAAGAAAAAACGTATCTGCAAAGGATTTATTGGATTTCTCAGATGACAGGTCCTTTCATCGTTTCCCGGCCCAGATGTGTTCTAGTGGGGTGAACGTGAATATAGATGGCAGTGTACAATAACAAATAGTCTCTCTAAGGACGGTCTTTTTACTACCATTGATAGATCGCAGGGCCCGGTAGGGGCATACCTCGGACGACGTTCCCGGAGATCGAAATTACAGCAATATTTATGTTTTCAAATTGGGTCCTCTAGTACCTGACAATATTGGCACAGAGTGATTTACGACAGCCGACATTATACTCTTTTTATCGATAAAAAATTATCTGTACATTTTGACCTCGAAGGCAAATAGTTTGACACGTAAATTAACTGTCCGCCAAGGTAGTGTAATGGTCAGCAAGCTCGGCTACCGTTCTGGAGGTCCCGGGTTCGATTCCCAAGGGGGAGGTGAAATTAATATAAGTGATTTTTCACTCCAATATTTATTTTAAGGATAAGAGTAAGAAGAAAAATAAAATAATAAATTTGAAACAGACACATCCATATATTTGACTACTACTACTACAACTAACATTACGCCGTTTCCCCCTAAGGGTAGGCAGAGAGGATGGACCGCCACACTCTTCTACCTGACATACACTCCACGCTTCCTTCACATCCATACATCTAGTCATACATACCCTCCCATTATATATTTGATACAGGAAAATGCGACACATGATTCGTAAATAACCTAAATCCAATATACAAATTAGTAATATTAGAATATCACACAGTAAGAGTATTTTACACTATTCTAATACCCTTATTCAAATAAACGTATTCGATTCTAAATAAAAGCTTTCTTGAACCAACATAGGTGGCTGAAGTGAACTCACACATACAGCGTAGTAAGATTTATGATACATGTAGGAGTTCCAAAAAATTGAGTAGTGTGGTTGTCAATCATGAGTAGAATGGTGAATGTTACGCGCGTATAAAGTGATCACTTAACCACCCTATGATAGGTAATAAACCCTGACTTCCATATTCTTCTTCATCTATGTTGAGATGTCAAAATGTATAAGTATTCGATTCCATAGGTAGGAAGATAATTGTGCATTATTTTAGTTTTATCTTTCTAATATTATGTAAAATAATGAGATTATCTTAGACGATTCTGGAGCCTGTATTTAAATGAAAGCGTTCAATTTCACAAGTAAGGCGGTACGTTGTTCGTTTTTTTCGTTTCACCACATATAAGATTTGCCACATTCAGAAGAAAATCCAATAATAGGTTAAACTAGAATACGGCGAGAGGAACCATGGACCACATTTGCATTTAAAAAGAAAACCAAAAAAAATAACTAAATTCATTGCAATAGCACCTTCTCCGATATACACAATAATGTGGCAAAATTATTTCAACCCGAAGGGTACATTTTAGCACCAACGCTACAACCCTTTGAGCCAGAAAAGGGAGGCAAAATGCAAATTATGTTTGGCCGGTTATGTTGCGAAGTGTCCGAGAAATAGAGAAAACATTTGTTAGTAGAACAGGTATGAAGAATGTAGAAGGAATAAGTGGAGACAATTGCCTTAAAACACCTCTTACTTCATGAGAAAAATACACCTTACCTCGTCGGCACTTCTTTAGGTCCTCATTTCCAGAACGCTCTTTGAGAAAGATTGTTTTCTTTTATCCTAGATAAAATTTCTTTATTGGTAGATGACATGTGGAAACACCTTTCTCGTGGAAAATATTTGGTATTAGAGATGTTTCTTTTCAGAAAAAAGTGAATGAAAAAAAATATGACAAGTTTGAAATTTAACTGTGTACATGTGGTTCTATCAAACAGTTGCTATCATTTTTAGGGATGGAAGACATCTGAACACAAAGTGATGAAAATTTGAAATTTCAATTTTCTTCTTCAAACCCCTATCCGCACCCGGTGGTGCATAAGGTACTGCATAAAATGAACTCATTGTTATCTTGGTAATTAACACATGAAGGAAAGGTGGTCAGCTTTCCGCATTAAGTACCAGTCCAAGGTAATATTGAATAAATATGAGAGTAAAAAAATCACTTATATTTATATGTCCCCCCCCGGAAATCGAACCCGGGACCGCCAGTACGGTAGCCGAGCGTGCTGATCATTACACTACAGTGGACTTTGATGGTGATGATAATAAATGGAAAATTGATGTTTAATGGATTTCACTCATTGTTAATTAAGACGACAATTTACTATAAAAACACGAAACTTGTATTGCTTGTTAAGCATAGTAGAAATTCTTTCCAAGATTGTGGTGCAAAATATGTTAAGACATAAAACCCTAACCAATTTGGTATAAAAACACATGTCTTCGAGATCCGACTCGGGAAATGTAAATTTTCCTTATTATATTTTACTATCGCGTGTCACACGAGGAAAAAATTGCATTACTCATCATAGGCATCGGCGAAACCCTCAAAATTTAGTGGGGTATAAAACTAGTACAAGCCATAAGCCTCGGGCCTGACCTGACTATACGTAAATGGCGTCAAGTAGATCAAAAAAGCAACAAGAGAGATTCTTCAGAAAGGTCTTTCGAGAAGTAAACGCGAATGATACAAACCTTTTTACAACCGAGATCATTATAAACGGCCCAGTGGAAAATATACCTCACACAGAGCTTTAACTATACCTACATCAAAATATGGTTATGCTCGTAAAAAGCTAAATCTTAGGAGAAAGTGTATGGAATCATAAAACAAATCTTCAAGGAGATATTACTAGATTATGGTATTAAAATATCATCAGAAATTTAAAACAGAAAACCAAAATAACAAGTATATAAATAATAATTAATTAAATTAACCTTGTTTGGTAAGTCTAACAAGCGTTAATTCTGTGAAGTGATTCAATGAATAATTGGATAAACTAAGGGTCGACAGAGAAGTCATCTTGTCATTATTATAAACAAATCTTCAAAGAGATTATGGTTTTAATATATTATCAGAACTTTCAAACAGAAAACCGAAATAACTAGTCAATAAATAATAATTAATATCCACATAGTTTAGCTAGACTAACAAGCGTAAATTTCGTGAAGTGATTCAATGAACAATTGGATGAACTAAGGGTCGCCAGAGAAGTCATCTTATTAAGGCTTCATTTTTTTATGTCCTAGAAGAATGACACGGAAAAGGGTCGATACTTAGGATGAGTCGTCGGAAGTTGATCCTAGTGCTACGTAGTCCTTCGTAAACTGTAGACAAAAACATTCCCATGCAAAATACTTTAATAAAGTGACGGAACATCCCTCCCTCTAAGGGGGTAGCTCGCGGAGTTATGAAGCAGGAATGATGGATGTTCTAGCGCGGCCGAGGTGGATCGTACGAAGAAGAGGTAAAAAAAAGAAGATTTTACAAAATTTAATCCACGAAACCGTGGAAAATTTGATGAAAACAAGATCGTTGAAAACAATTACTTTTAATTTAATAAAGGTATGCGTTGTTTTGCGAAGAAAAAAACTTAAAAGATTGTGGGTAAGTTATAGCGACATTAGAACCACAGTAAACACTTAAATTGGATAAAAAAAATCTTTTGCACAATCTCGGATATCAAATTGTAAAACCTAGCAAAGGATTTTCACATTTTTTTCGGAAAACAAGAATAATATGATAAACATTATTTATCAATGTTAAATTTTCGAAATAAATTAAAGTTTGTTGCATTTTTGGTATATTAAAATAAAAGGATTGATTGAGTATTCAGGGAATAATAAATGTCAATATATGAAGAAAGTAAGCTGATAAAAATAAGAATAAAGTAGATATGACTTAATTGAAGAAAAAGATATCGTGGAAATGATTTCGCAAGCAAATGCATTTTTTTAATATTTTTTTTGACATCTCATCAAAGATGAAGAAGAATATGGAAGTCTGGGCATTTACGGGGCTGACGATTGTCATAGTTTAAGTGATCACTTTACACACGTGTAACATTCACCAATTCTGCCCATTATTGACAACCACACTACTCAAATTTTTGGAAGTTTTATATATATGAACCAATTTAGAAACCTTGTTCTTGAATCACTAGAACTTCACTGGAGACATCTATTGGTGAGATGCAAAGGTGAGATGCATTTTTTAAAGATCATCTCACTCTCACTGTTTCTAACGCTGTGTTTTATGTAATAAAGTAACAACTTTATATTTTTTCCACACATATTTTATTTAACCAGAGACTAGGTTTCGTCGTTACCGACATCATCAGACTAGTGGGACGCTAGACAAAATTGTATGTTATATAAACAACAAGGTAGAGATGGAAAACCATAATGTTATATAAAATTTTCTGTTGATTTTAAATTGAGTAAATTTAAGTAGTTATTTACAGATTAGTTAATGTAAGGGTTTTTAGAGTGATTATTTATAATTGTATTTCATGGGATGGATTTTTTTAAAATAACATATGGATAACTCTAGAACCGTTGGTTGACAACTCATTCTACTGCACATTAGTATTGGAAAGTCTTGTGTTCTTTAAAATATTTTTTCCCGGTAGTTATTTCTTATCGATTGTTTTTTTTTAAGTTTTGTACTGACATTTCATGGTGGAACTGCATTATATAGAATAATTCACGTGAATTTTATTTGACAGTCACAACACCAGGATGTGACAGTGGACTGGTGATACCAGTCTGATGATGTCGGTTACGACCAAACCCGGTTGCTGGTCAAAAAAAATTCATGTGGAAAAAATTACATAGTTATTTTATTATATTATCGATTTTTATTATTTTACTATATTAAACAATATGGTTGTAATTTTATTATATAGTTTCATATGAATTGGTGCGCTGCAAGTACTGGCGTACCTACCTCCTTATTATATTACGTAATGCGAGTGTTGGGATAGTGAGCATTCCAGCGTAGCCACGAACTTTGAAGGTGAGCTAGGAGAAGTTTTATAGGCGACTGAAGTATGCAGGGAAGATTGCCTGCTTTATGGCAGGGCATAAAACCCCGCGGGCACATCAACCATCCAGCATCCGATTACCGCACTTCATCAGGCCAACAAAATGCTGATCACTTAAGAAATGTACAATATATGATACACACGCCATCACATTTTCTTCTACCAAAGATATACAAAAAAAATAGTTTTGTAACTGCGTTTGCCTGCGTATAAATTTAGTATAATCTTAATTTGAAGCAATAACTTTGTGATTTTCTATTTTTTAATGAAAATGTAACTTTGATTTAAAATCGCTAAAAAGTGGCTTTATTTTTTTGTGTTGATTAGCAGTCACAGTCAAAAGGAATCAGAGATGTTGAGTGATTGGAAACATATCGCTCACTCTTTTCAAGAACGTCATAAATCGAAAATCGTCAATTTTCAGTTGTGCATGTTTTCGGATTGCCCAGAAAATTCACTATATCCCAGCAAAAGCGGCATATTTTAAACTTAATATTTACCCGCTACAGGGCAGTAAGTGAAGTTTTTGCATTTTGAAGAAAGGGTATTGTTTAATTCTTTTTTAATACACTAAATATTTTTCATATGGAGAAAAAACAGTCAGGTTTTACCTAAAAAGATCTGTTGCACAATAAAAAGTTCAATAAGTGGCTTGATATTTATTTTTAATAAATTGTAATATATTTTTAAACATTAAAAATGCTCTCCTGATAAACGAAGTTTTTTGATTTATGACGTTCTTGAAAGGAGTGAGCGATATGTATTGACGGACTTACAGAAAAATCGTTTACTTGTGTATTTGTTAGTAGAAATTATAATTAATTGCTTTTTTTAATTTCTAATATTTCTAAGTTTTCTAATTTAAGTCCTCTGTTGCATGTGATTTATATATTTGGGACTAAATATATTACTAAGGTTGCGATATTTTCCGCGCTAATCTAACCGTGATGTTCCTTTGAAAACACCAAAAAAACTGGTAATCCACGAAAAATTAACAATAGGTAATTTTGAACCGGCATTAGACGTTAAAAAAACGTATGATATATTTATATTTTATGTTGATATCCTTTACGTTGGATATAAAAAAAATACATTTCCGCATTGCTTATTCAACAAATAATGACCCATTTACCATACATAAACAGGCATTTTCCAACGGGTTGATATTATAAATTTACGAAAAAAAACCTTTAATATTTTCATGAAAACAAAGCAAACCTTCCATGCTGATATCATTTAAGAAAAAAGACTTTTGCAAAGCCTTGCAAAATATAAATCAGAGATTTTTCCGCTCGTTAATCTTGTTAGATTTTTTGACATCTCAACATAGATGAAGATGAATATGGAAGTCTGGGCATTTACGGGGCTTACGACCGTCAAAGGCTGGTTTAAGTGATCGCTTTACATACGTGTAACATTCACCAATTCTACCCATGATTGACAACCACACTACCCAAATTCTTGGAAGTTCTATATATATGATCCAATTTCGAAACATGGTGCTTGAATCACTATATTTTCACTAGAAACATATTTTGGTGAGATGAAAGAAACTTGCATTGAACTGAAACTCTTTGATTTGTATCTGAGGTCCGAATCTTAGATTATTATCACATACATGAGAAATGGATGTGATAATAATGTTTTATCAGAACGTTTTATTTTCATTTTATTATTTTAGCTTATAATTTGACCAGTTAATTTATTTACAACATTTTGAGTGTGTTCAAATACTTCTTTACAAATCTGGATTATCTTCAATTACAGCAGTTATTTATCATTATATTTTTATTCCAATTTTTAAACATTGTACAAACACAAATCTAGATTATCTTCAATTATAGCAGTTAGTTATCATTATATTTTTATTCAAATTTTTAAACATTGTACAAAAACAACTAGAATTTTCACTAGTGACATGTATTGGTGAGACGAAGAAGCTTAAATGCCCAGACTTCCATATTTTTCTTCATCTTTGTTGAGATGTCATAAAATAATATGATAAATAACTCCTTTAATTGGAGATAATCCAGATTTGTGAGTATTTGGACAAATTCAAAATGTTGTAAATCTGATTAGATATAATACGTAGCATTTCGGCCTGAAACTAATTTTAGTGATGTCAACACACGCGGAATACGGCTCCTACAATTAGATTGTGTGTGTAATATCAGCACTTTGCCTTGCTTAATAAGGTGTTTACTTCATTAACGCTCAGTCTAATACAACCAAGACACTAAGCGTGTGGTTTACCCATTCGACAGCTCAGTACTGAGTACTGACGCATTACGAGTTACGAAATAATTACATAACCGGGTAGCACTGAGCACTCACCACTCATATATAGCGGCATACTCTGATGAATTGTTTAATATTTCAAATTGATACAACTACAAAAAATGTATATATTATATTATATTTTGGACATTACTGCTTATGGCCCTGTATTCACAACCTACAATAATTATCTCTAAATCCAGGTGAAATTTTACGTAATCGATTTTTTTTCTTTATATTCTGTTTTTGCATAAGTTTTTCATGGTTTTGAAAATAAAGATCAATTGAAAGGAAACGAGTTTAAAAAATATATACAAATATTTTTCTACATATATTCTAAAAAACAAGTAAATCCTAAAAACATTATTTAAAAATCGAACATAGAAAGATGTATTACCTCTCCGGCGGTTAGCTGTTGATTGAATTATGTGTTTCGTTGTATCCCCTTAAAGAGATACACGTTTCTGTGCAATACTATAAACGCATTTCATAGTGTTGACAGTGTTTTAGTGATGTCTTTTTTTAATAAATATGTATTCTACAATATAGCTACAGTATCATAGCACAAAACAGGGGTTATTTAGACTTAAGTTACTTAACTAGTGTGACTGCACAACAAAAAGTATAATGGTTGAAGATACTGGTAGAGATAACACAAAAAACTAGTAAGGATACAGATGTTAGTAAAGCTAACTCAATGAAAAAATCTAAGACATTAGGCGGTCGTAAAGCTAAATTAATAGAAACTGGTAGGAGTGTTGAAGCTGGTACGGTTGTCACTTAAGAAACTGATAGGATTTCGGAAGCTTTTAGGGCTATCACAATACAAGCTGGTAGGATTGTTGAAGCTGGTAGGACTATCTCAATAGAAACAGATGGACTTGTTAAAGCTGGTAGGGCAATCTCGATAGAAACTGATAGGATTGTAAAAGCTGATATAGCTATTTTTGTAGAAACTGGTAGGGTTGTAGAAGCTTCTAGGGCTATCACAATAAAACTGATAGAAGTGTAGAAGCTGTTAAAGCCGTCTCAATAGAAACTGCTGGGGTTGCAGAAGCTGGAATGGCTATCTTAGTAGAAACTGGTAGGATTGTAGAAGCTTCTAGGACTATCGCAACAAAACATTAATGAGATGAAGACGTAGGCCGCCTTGGACGTTGAACTTGCAAACACACTGATGAATATGCCGTCAGACCGGAACTTTAGTGTGGAACTCATTACTATGACCAAACTAAATTTTACAACATTTCGACGCAAGTGAAACATAATACATTTTATGTAATTATTATTAGGCACTAAAGCTTGATAGAGTAGAACGGCGGCAAACGCGCGGTACAAATATGTTATGCGTATGTGTTATTAAATCGTAAATCCCGTAACACTTTCTAGTACTGTGCGTGTTCCACTGCCACCAGGTGAGGCTAGCAATCGATATAGGACCCATAATCCATCAAAATACTTGAGAGTTAATCCCGTCTAAGAAGATGATGTGAACCGAGCTATACGTAACAACTCGGCGGAAAACTTTACCAAATTAGGGTTGAAGGTAATTAAATAATAATAAATCAAACCGGGAATTACAAAGCTGAGGAAATTTGGCTAGAATTAGTAAGTTACTCGTACTACAACATCGGAGCTCGCACCAAAAATATCACAATCAAAGCCACTATTATACAGATAATTTATTCAATTACATATCATACACGTCCTTGTATTAATAAATTAATTATTTAAGTGGAGCAACGTTTTCTTGTTTAGGTGAATTAATAAATATAGGATTTTTTTTAATATCCTAACGTCCAAGTGACTCTGAAATCTAGCTACGGCTTATGCAATACCGCTTATCATGACCATACTCAGGATTCAACTTTTTAAGATTCATAGCCTATGCCTATTCGTGAGTGGATTTACTCTTTATGTTTTAAGTTACTATAATTTCATATAATTCATGAGTGACATTTCTAGGCAAAAACACTCGCTGTCTCGCTAGAGGCATGAGTTTATACATTTCATTGATTCTAAGTTAGCAGCGAAGTTACTTAGGTGTATGATTTTAAGTAATAAATATAGGAACTAAATCTTTTGATATTCGAATATTTGTTTGTTTTTGGTATATTTATACTTATATATTTTTAATGACTTACTTGATCAAATTTTACGTCATAAGTTTCAGGGCGAATTTCGTAGTAAAGATCTCGAACATACCTGTAACAAAAAAATATAAAAATATATCAAAATGTAATTCCACCATGCTACATTAAATGACCCCAAATTGTCTTAGAGTCAATAAAAATATATTAATATTTTTTTCAAATAATGTCTAATTGTATCCCGGTGCCTTAATAGGGTCAAAATAATTTTTATCTAACCTAATAGTTATAACTTTACCTAACCGAATAAAGACAAACCAAACCATACATTGAAAGTTTTCTTTAAATATATTTTTCTTCTTTTACTTATTAGAAAATGAATCGTTTTTTTCTGACATTTCTTGATGGAATTTAATTGGAATATATTTGTAATTCAACTCTTATATTAGATCACTAATAAATTTTTATTTTATTTCACAGTCCTAGTTTCGAAAACCACAGATATTTTCATCTACAGGTGATCACAAAAACTAACGAGCAAAAAAATATTCAGGTATTGGTAGAGGTGGGTGTGGAAATAACAAGAGGGAGAGTAAAGGGGTGAGACTTGGTCTAATGAGAATATAGACAATAATGGTGAGGAATTTTATAAGTATTTCAATTTGTATGTACATATGTATACATTTTCTAGATTTTTCATGACATCTACTACTCTGGTATTTAAGAAAGCCTGATTTAGTAGCAGAAACAATATTTCAGGGAATAATGTCCCGTTCTAGTGGGGGTCCACTACGAGAACCAGAGCTGGGGTGCAATGGTCCTGAAGGTCTGTTCCCACACCATTCCGCGTACGTCATGTTGATAAGCCTAATCTTATCCCATCTTCCCTTGTGGAGATCGGGAACGGGATGTGACAGCGAGAGGATCCAATCATAGCATTGTAAATACTAAAAGCATCAGGCGCCCGAGATGCAGAGATTTATCACCGAACCTTGGGAGCTAGAGTGAATTCGCCTATCAGCATACGAGTAAACTACAAAAGAAAATAATTTCACAGTGGATGGTACACTAAAGTATACACAGTATCATCAAACCCTTATCCGCGCCCAATGGTGCAAAGCGCACTGCATCATATAAACGAAATGTTATCTTGATCGTTATCACATGATGGAAATGTGATTAGCCCTCCGCTTCAGGCACCAGTCCATTAGAGTGAAAAAATCATTTTTAAGTACTCAAAATGACGTTTTAATTTAGTACACAGTGACTTAATAAAAACATCATTTTGAGTTCGAAATCGAAATTGAATTCAAAATCCTTGTTCACAAAACTGGGTTTCTCAACTAAGGAGTTGTTTTTATATTATATTTTGTATATTAAAGCATCGTTAACTTTGTGATATGGTAATATTACACTCTCTAAATCATCCATCGTTCACTTTGTGTGTTTAAAGTGGTATTAAACAAAATGAACGACGAATGATAAGAAGAGTGTAATTTGTACTTACCAACATTTTGGATGTGTTCAAATCCTTGTTCACAATCTGAGTTCCTACACGTAGGAGTTATTTTTATAGTAATCACATTAAATTAATTATTTAAAAGTATATTTAAGAAGTTACACATAAAATAACATGATATTTATAAACATATGTATATTATAGTGTCGAAAGCGATTTTTGAACACGAGGGAACATGCCTACATATTTATATACGGGCACTTTACAATATGGAAAATATTCCACCCGAATATTCATTTACATTAAATGTTCGCATCCGTTAGGAATAATTATTCAATTTGTAACATCTGCGAAATTTGCAATAAAAATTCGAGGAGCTTTACATATTTCGGTAACTTCGCGGGAAAATAACAAGGCCACAAACAGAGGTCGGTTACATGTTATTCAGAGTAAAATCTTAAAGCATACATATCCTTGCTATGGATATTTAAAGAATAATTTTATCATCTATTTTTGCACTATAATAATTATTTAATATTATCCTATTATCCTGGACTGGTACCTGAAGCGGAGGGCTGATCACCTTTCCTTCATGTGATGATCAAGATAACACTGCGTTTAGATGAGGATGATGGTTTGAAAGATGAAGATTATTATCTTTATACAAACTAGATACACATTAGAAAATAAATTACATTAATCAATTTCGAAAAATCATATGCTAAATGAGGCTTACACACTTCATCTGAAGGTTTGGAATAACTACTACTACTACTACCATCACGCCGTTTTCCCGCAGGGGTAGGCAGAGAGGATGAAACGCCACACTCGTCTGTCCTCACATACACTCCTAGCTTCTTTAGCATCCATACATCTAGTGATATATGCCCAACGATTACGCAGACTTTTGACACCACCAGATTTCAGGTTCTAAATGCGTGCCAAGTCTTTTTCGATCGTCTTTGTTATGTTCTCCCGTTTGGGATAAAGTTTTATTTAAAATAAAATAAAAATGTCTACAAAAAATATTTCGTATTTGTGTGCTTTTGATTCTAGACGTTTCTTGAGATACGTTCCGTCAATTTGGCATTAGCCGGAGTAAACATAAGATTCGTATGACACGTAATCTTTTATAGCTCAACAAAGTATATAATAATTTGAGATCCGCCGCCGCGGAAACAAGAAAATCGCATTATCATAAACTCCAAATGAATGTACTTGGGACAGTTTGGGAAACTTTACCCTACTTAATGAATTAAACAGTAATATAACATACATACTCATATAAACCAAAATGTCAAGAAGTTCTAAATGACAGCAAAAAAGCATGTACATATAGCAACATACTGGTATTTTAAATTTAAGTTTTACTTAATAAATACCACTTTTACTTAAAATTTATTGTGACACGTGTTTCGATGCATTCCGCATCATTTTCAAATACTGGTACACTAAAATTTTATATATTTATTAAATGAGATGATATTGTACTCGTATTGTGGTTGAGATTTTTTAAAAATATAATTGAATAAACGTATTTCTAATGTTTTTTATTATTATTTCCCGATTCCAACAAAGAAAGTATTAAAAATAAACAATTAAGATTGAATAATCGTTTTAATTCGCCTAGAAACTCGATTTTATAAGTAGGTTCCATATGAGCGAATATTTTTTTGAATATATTTTATTTATTGATTTTTTTATGGCAGTCACCCAGTGATAGGATCTATATTTCAGTGTCAAGTGTTGTGAATATGAAAAGAAGAAAAAAGTAGTATTGTGTTTTCCTTGAACGGTTTTTGCACATACTTTGTGGAACATTTTATAAAACTCTATAAAATCAAACTAAAATTTCTCTAAACGGTTTCGACAAGCACCCTGTCATTTTCAGGGATCTATATACATATCCATCCCTGAATGGATCCTTATGGATGTAGATATCCATACCAAAAGATAGCAACGTGCTTGTCGAAACCGGTAGGAGAAAAGCGCCAAAAATTAAAGTGGTTAAAAACAAAGTTGAAGTTTTATTTTATAAAGAATTTAATTTAAAAACTTTGTTTTATTTTTTATTTTGGCATTCAATTAATGGTGAGACATGATAAAATTGTACTAAAGAATCACTTTGTTTAAAATTTCGAGTTCAAGCTATTTTAAGTTATTTCAATTTAGTTTTAGTACGTATTTTGATTTCTGACATGACATCTTATAAATCATAATATCCTCTATCACATCGGCTTGATGATAGCCCCCGCAACGGAGGCTAAAACGTCGGCCATAAATATCAATACACACGGCATAATATCCTAAAAATTATATATACGGCCTTGATAGTAAAAACTATTTTTATTTTAATCTTGATCAAACTGTCACATTTAATATATTTTTTTAAATAATTTAGTTGTAAAGAATATCGTTAGTCTATTTTTAAATTTAACAAATAAAATTGAACCTCTTCAATCAACCAATTCAAGCATAATTATAAGTAAATTTAAAAGTTTTCCTGACAAATTGTACATATAATCACAAATAAAACGTTTATTTTAAGCGATATCGAATGATGTGGGCTTCATCATAATTTTAAAAAATATTGGAAAGTTAGCAGGAAAAAAACCAGTTAGTAGTTATATTTCTCATCGGAGATAAAATACGAAAGAAAAATACTGAAATTGACAAGTTTGTTTAATGGAAACTGAGATTGATAAATGAATTGTTGTAAGTACTTAAATATTTTTTTAAGGGAGTCATAACTTTTGTTCATTTGCGTGATAAATTGCCGAATGGAAAAGAAAAATAAGAAGAAACTACATCAGCTTCCCTTATTTTTCTGTGATTGACTACCGAATTTTCCATCATGTTCACCAACACAGAGATAAAACCATTTACACTCACTCACAAATCACAAATTGTATACGAATATTATCGATAGTTATACTGCCTACAGATTCATGTCACAAAAATAATTAGTTTTTTGTTTTTAAATGATTGATAGCATGGACTCAGTGCCATTTAAGGCGAAATTTTTCAGATGAAACTATAAAAAATCTAGTACCAAGACTTAAATCCGTGGTCAATCTAGAACAGTCTTGCTACCATTGTTGTGCGACTAAACGAAGATTAACTTCTCGATTCACTTTTTTACACGTGTTAATTGTAACACGCCTTATAATATGAATTGTCATTACTACAAACGCATTATAATTTAAGGTCCAAATGTCACCAAATAACACTATCGAAACACGCATTTGAGTATTTTCATAAACCTTTCATGTAATGCAGATAAGAGTAAATTGGCGAAAGGCCTGTTCAACCCACAATTAATTTATTTATTAATATTTCATCATACAAATAATTACAAATAACAATTATGTGCCCTCACGAAGTTTTCCCGTGCCGAGGGCACATTTATATAACTGAAAAATTAGTAGCCGAATGTTGTGATCTATTTCAGATAATGGATACATCCAGTGTTCATTTATAAATAGCTATTTTCTTATTATTTTTTGACATCTCATCAAAGATGAAGAAGAATATGGAAGTCTGGGCACTTAAGGGGCTGACGACCGTCATAGGCTGATTTAAGTGATCACTTTACACACGTGTAACATTCACCAATTCTACCCATTATTGACAACCACACTACTCAAATTCTTGGAAGTTCTATATATATGAACCAATTTAGAAACCTTGTTCTTGAATCACTAGAACTTCACTAGAGACATCTATTGGTGAGATGTAAAGAAGCTTTTTTATTAAGCTTATTTTATTAAGCTTATATTCTTCTTCATCTTTGATGAGATGTCAAAAAATAATATGAAAATAACTCCAGTAATTACAGATAATCCAGATTTTGTGAACAAGTATTTGGACACACTCAAAATGTTGTAAAAGCTATTTTCTTATTTAATGAGTAATGTAAAACAATCAAAGCATATTTTACAATAATTATTTATAAAACGATATGAAATAAAATATTTTATAACATGCAATCAAAAACGTCATGGCAGAATGATGCGATCTATTTCAAATCAACCCACCTCCATTATCAATTTATGGAAAGCTTTTTTAAAGTTCGTTTCTTTTTAGATCACTAATGTAGAAGTATTGTATTACTTTCAAGTATTACATGACGTCAGCAAAAATATATTTTTTTATACTTGAATAGCCTCCACCGTAAAACGCTGTGTATGGTCTTTACTTTTTACCTAAGGGTTAAAAATAAATACCCTTGAATAAGGTAACAAAATTTAAAACATTTTTTTTAGACCCGTATTGGAATGTTCCGAGAATTCGCTCTTTACCAAAAAAATAACCATTTGCATAGAGAGGAAAATAATAAAATTATTCCGCAATAACTGTCATGAAATAAAACCGGGGAATTGGGCGATAGGAAATATAAAAATAAAATAAAACGTACCGAAAGAGTAAGCTTTCTGAAGAACGAAATAATCACGAATGGCTTAATAGAAAGATATAAAGGCTTTCGTTTGAAAATCGTTTTATCATTCTTGTAGAAAGTTATCATTACAGATTAGCATTAAATGGCGTACAATTTTACAACGAAAAAAGTAAAAATCATAAATAACGATAAGTAACGCAAAAGCAAGAAAATCAAAGCTCTTGCGAAAAGTTTAAATTTGATGTGAAATCATGGGATTTAAAAAAAAACTCGAGTGAAGGAATATGGTTTTTATAATTTAGCGTGAAATTGTGTATCTTGATGTAAATTTCATAGTTTTTAGATCTATTATTCGAATGAGCGAGAAAAGAAAGGTTAATTTAAATATAGGTAGGAGACGAATGTAGTTTTAAATAGGAGCAGAGGAAGACCGAGGAAAACTTGGCATAATCAAGTATTTCAAATACTTAAAAGTGGTCAGATCAGGTGTCGGAATAATCGGCGGGTATCTGTGAGGAGATTCATGATTGAAGAGGCGAAGACTGTTTGTAAAGACTGAGCGGTGCGACGTTCTATTCTCTCTACCTACCCCTGCGGGTTAACGCGGCTAGATATTGGATCTAATCTCTACTTAACTTTATTTTTAATAAATTATTCGCTAACAAGTGTCGGGTTGTGGTCCCGTGGTCATTGTCGCGGACTCTTAAGACAGAGTTTCTCGGTTCGAACCCACTCTACTACAATTTGATACCTATTTCTAATAATGAGCCGCTTAGGCTCACAGAAATAGTATGAAATTTAAATATTTGTGTAAATAATAAATAAAAAAACACAAATATTTCACTTTAAGAAAAAAAATACGAGATTACTTAATTTATTATGTACATTGAATAAAATATTATGATGAAACATTTTTAAAACAAAGTAAAAAGGCAATGATTTGAATGGAATATTCCGTAACGAAAATATTTATGGGTTCAAAACGGGGTAACAATAAAAGTTTGACAGAGAAATACACCTTGAAAAACTAACTTAAGTATTAAAGGTCTCTCCAGACAGGATTGCCACCTGTTTGTCGTTTGTTTTGTCCCTTTATTCCTTTGTTTGAAGTTGTGCCCGCGGCAGTTAAACGTCGCAGTCCGTGGAGCATACATAACACAGCATACATGTATGCATACTCAAAGATGCACTCAATCCTCATTCTACATACTACTGGCTTACTTGTTAGAACTAGAAATGATAATTAGAAAATGAAAATTATTTAGATGTTTTTTAACATCTCTACATAGATGTAAAAGAATATGGAAGTCTTGGCATTTACGACCGTCATAAGGCTTGGTTAAGTGATTACGATACACACGTGTAACATTTACCAATTCTATCCATGATTGACAACCACACCACTCAAATATTGGGAACTTCTAGATATATTGATCAAACTCGTTACACAGTATGTATGAGTTCGCAACAGCCATCAATGTTGGATTGAGGAAAGCTTTCATTTAGCAGAGACCCTTTTTCCTGAAACAGCATTCAATTTACATATCCAGACTTCCATATTCTTCCTCATATATGTTGAGATGGAAAAATTTATGTAAAAATCAAGGTTTTTACTGTAGGATATTTTGAAAAAATAAAACATATATTTTTTTACTTAAAACGTGGTAGATATAACTATTTCCAAAAATACATGACACGACCTAAGGTAACATCCTAAGGTAACAAGTGTTTCGACGCATTCAGCATCATAATAAAACACCATATATTACCACAAAGACTGAATAAATCAATGAAAAACAAATCATGTTTTAATTCAAATAATTATAAATTAATATAATTACGATAAGGTTCAAACTAAAAATAGAATTGAGGATTGGGCTAGATTCTGCATAAAACTTGTGGAAAAGATTTATTGAATTTTAAGGGAAATTTAACTAACAATAAAATACATTAAACCACGATAAGGTTCGAATTAAAAATAGAATCGAGGATAAGGTTAGGTTAACCATAAAATTTATAGAAAATAAATTATTGGATTTTTTAAGAAGTTTAAATAACAATAAAATAAATTAAATCACGATACGTTTCAATTAAAAGTATAATCGAGGATTTGGTTAGGTTAAGCATGAAACTTGTGGAAAAGAAATAATTAGATTTTAAGGGAAGTTGGGCTCTGCTCCAGTTGGTTGGGCAGCAACCTGAGGATACCCCGATAAATCCTTTTTGAAAACCCTCAAAGGAATGCAGGAGGGAACGCTTTGTTTTCATAAGCAAAAAAGAATGAACAGATTATGACTAATCTCATGTGAGATATGGTATCTTGCTGTCAAGGAGACTTACATATTTTATATTGTATATTAATATGGTAATGCATCCCAATACCAGCCCCTAAACGATTAAAATTATTTAATTGGACTCGAATGTTTGGATCATACTGAACACTGATATACACACATCTTCTTTACATTTAATCACCAACGTTTTTAACTCTTTGTCGAATTTTGTGAGCTTATTTTATAATACATCTTTCTTTATACCATTTTCACATAACGATGTAATCACTTACTACAATCGTTGTGTTTCATATTGTTGACATGCTAGTAAGTGTTTGTCCGCCTCCGAAGTGTAATGGTCAGCACGCTCGGCTACCGACCTGGAGGTCCCGGGTTCGATTCCCAGGGGGAAACAAATATGAGTGATTTTTTCACTATAATATTTATTCAATATTACCCTAGACTGGTACCTGAAGCGGAGGGTTGATCACCTTTCCTTCATGTACAAAATGATCAAGATAACACTGCGTTATATGACGCAGTGCCCTATGCACTATTGGGGTGCGGATAAGGGTAGGTGTTCAAGACCCACACATTTCAATATTTCTAATATTTGTATAAAACTGACTTTATTTTAATATTAATATGATTTGCAATTTCGGTAAATAAAACAATTAATTAATATGAGCCAATTCCAGCCTAATTTAATAAATATAAAATTAAATTACTCGTATACTAGCTTGAACCTAGAATATCCATGGAAATTCATTAAAAAAATAGTCGTTATATTATGTTTTATCAAAAGAGTTAATAATCTAAGGGTACTCTTTTTTATCAATGCTTCGATCAATATATTTTGACGTGATACATTTCCATCTGTCATACTTTTGCTGTATCTAAACATGCTTCTTAACTTATGTTTTTTTTATATACCTATTTACTTTACCCGTTTTTTTGTTTTATACTTTGCCCTGTGTTTGTTTTGTTTATTTTTTTTAAACTTTTTTTCAGTCCTATTAAATGAAAAATACTCATCAGAAATATAATACATATGTATGTAATATGTTTTGAAAATAAATAAACAAAATAAAATATAAGTGAAAACATGCTTTGGTTCCACAAACGTTTTTCATAGTATTTATTCAAGATAATTTAAATTGTATCAAAAAACTTGTTCCTGGGTGGCGGTAATAAGATATCGTACCTCGGTGTATTTTATTATATGAGCATAATAATATGCAGTCAGACGAGAATGGAATGCAGCCGGTGATGCATGCAACAAAAGACGAAACCTTTTAAGATAAGGACTAAGGAATGTCCTAGATAAAAGTAACAAATGTCCGATATTATAAACGACAATCGTATAATTACAAAGCAAATTTTGAATACAATGTACGAATCTTAAAAAAAGTACGTATGCAGTAATAAAACGACTGTTTTTTTACAGCAAATGTTTTTTTTTTAATTCCAAGATTTAAATCATAAATTAGTGAGATAAAACGAATCAATAATTAAACATAATGTGAGATCGAAACGCCACATAATATAAAACGTTAACTTTGTGCTGACGTTTCTTGGTGGAACTGCATTTTATATAACAAAACAACTATATAGCTTTTTCCACTTTATAACTTTATAAAATTAAACAACTTTGTTTTAACCACTTTTTTATAAGTAGTACACTTTAACCTACCGGTTTCGACGAGAACCTTGTCATCATCAGGGTTTATTAAATTCATAAACATTAAAATACTCATAATAAATTACATTCCCTTAGCAAAAACTTCCACACACTCCGTAAAAAATCCTAAATGTTATTTTTATTATGCATTGCGTAGCAACCCTAAATAACAACTAATGGAATCACCCAAAAACAGTATGAAGCCGCTTTTATTTCATTTGATTAGTGACCTTTTTTCGTCATATATATGTATGGTTGCTTTATTCTCTTCTTGTTGACTCCATCCCAACTTATCGTCTTTGTAGACTGTTGAGTTCGGCTCTCCTCGTACTCAGGTTGTAGATCCTTCTATCATGGACAACGTCACCTAGGCCATGCCTTCGAACCATGTCATATTTCTTAAGCAACCATGATTTTTTGGTCTTCCTCTAGATGTCTCTTGAGGAACATCCATGGCGATTGCCTGGTTCACAATATGTTAAATAGTTGTTGTTTTATTATTATTTAATTATGTATTCTCAATACAATATTTTTTTTACCTAAACGCATTTCTAAAAATAAAATATAAATAATGTGCCATTAAAAAAAACATTCTTTACGTTTTAGTTAAGACAACTGCAACATAAGGATACGTTTTATTTTTGTGATTAAAAATTTGATTGTAAAACGTGCAAGTGGATCCCAGACCTTGTATCGCTCACTCCTTTCAACAACGTCATATATCAAAAATCGTCAATATTCAGTTGTGCATATTTTCGGAATGCCCAGAAAATGTACTATATCCCAGCAAAAGAAGCATATTTTTAACTTAATATTTACCCGCTACAGGGCTGAAAGTATTGTTTTTGCATTTTGAAGAAAAGGTATTGTTTAATTATTTTTTTTAATATCCTCAATATTTTTCAAATGGAGAAAAACCCTTCAGGTTTTACCTAAAAAGATCTGTTGCACAGTAAAAAGTTCAATAAGTGGCTAGATATTTAATTTTAATACATTTTATTATATTCTTAACCTTTGAAAATGATGTATGTTAAAAATTGTCTCGTGAAAATATCGTTTTTATTTTTTAAAATAAGATTTTTTGTTTATTATCCCATTTTACGTTTCACGATTTTCGACTCTTGCGTATAAAGTCTAAAAATTAATCCAATAACAAAGGCCAATAGTCCGGGTCGTAAACAAAGAAAAAAAAACACGTTGATTTTAGTGAATAAATACGTAAATTTAATCCGACCACCGAGAGTGCGTGAGATTAAACCCCAAACCTTGATCCAATTTTATTTGAAAGTAAATTATCATAATGCCCCTTTCACACCTAATCCATACATTTTTTAACGTAACAATGCTTTTTTTACACATATTTTTTAATCCGTATAGTTAATTTTATTTCTCGACATTTCCGTGCTCGATAATCGTGACACGGGTTTTTTTGTGCATACCATAACGGAGTAACGTTCGTGTGATTTTGATGAATTTCAATAAGTAAATAAAGACAGAAGAAAACGTTGATTTTTGTATTACTTATACGATAACCGGTTAAACGCTTTAAAATTATTATCCTAAATTAGCAATATGTTGAAAAGTTTATTTTATAGGAAGAGTGCTATAATATTCGGAAGAGAAAAGAAATATTAACATTCGTTGATATTTCTGTTCTCTACCGAATATTTTAACGACCTACATTTTATTATTTAACGATGTAACTGTTTCAATTTTTTTTAAATATATACTAATGAAAGAGTTTCTCAGGACCCCACATACAAATGAAAGAGTTTCTATTTAATATGAGAGCTTGCCTCGTCCCACCATAGATGTCTCTCGTGAAGTATATATCGAGTTCAAGAACTATGTATCGAGATAATTCAATATATCTAGAAGTTCCAAGAATTTAATTAGCGTGGTTGTCAATCATGGTTAGAATTGGTGAATGTTACACGTGTGTAAAGTGATCACTTGAACCAGACTATCAAAAAAATAATAAATTGTACACACAATGCTGGCATTAGTCGCTACACAACATATGAAGCGAGTCGTCTGTCAATAACGCAATTAATAAAATATATTAACAAACATTATCAGTATGCGAAGCACGAACTTCGCGGTTCAATATATTATTAGACTGACAAACTAACTAACTAACCATTACGCCGCTTCTCCGCATGGAACAGGCAGGGAATAATCGGCGGGTATATTTGAGGAGATGCGTGAATGTGGAAAAAGCGAATAATGTTTGCAAAGACATGGCGGTGTGGCGTTCTATTCTCCCTGCCTACTCCTGCGGAGAAGTAGCGTGGTGGTTAGTTAATTAGCTAAATATTAAAGATTTGACGTCAGCTTGAGTTCAAATCGTTTAAATTTAGGTAAGGCAAGTTTAACACGTGAAAAAACATTGGTTTCTTGTCAACAATCGTTATGAAGATTAAAAGGGATTTAGAAAACAGCTTCCCGGTATTGCGTTTACTAGAAGACCCATATTTATTTAGAAGTCACTTTGTGGTAAAATCTATCCTTTTTAATTTAATTTTTGCTTGGCAAAAATCACTATTTCTTAAAATCTGTTGTGACACGTATTTCCATGCATTCCGCATCATTTTCAAACACCGATGATGTGGAATGCATCTAAACACGTGTCATAATAGATTTAAAGAAATGGTAATATGTTTTTATTTTTAATTTAAGTTTTAGTCGGTAAATACCACTATTTTTTAAAATCTATTATAACATATATTCAGATCATATGGTGTTTGAAAATGATGCAAGATGCATGGTAACACTTAAAGTGGTATTTACCAAGATAAACTTAAATTAAAAATGACTCAAATAATTTTGTGGTATCCAACTGATACAATGTATACCTAAGCGCTTGCATAAAAATTATTGTACAAAAAAGAAATGGGTCGGAGGGGAGAGTTACATTAACATAAAAACCGCAATGATACAACAAAGAGTTTTTTAATAAGGTAAATAAAAGCAAAGAATCATCCTTAAACATTGCAGACGCGGGCCATCACCATTATACCCGGGGAAAACCAACATTAAAATATCTCGCCATTTTTTTTATTCGTGCGATAAAAGCTCCCGGTGATTAAAATTTTATTCCTATGTTTAAGAGCTTTTTACTACGCCGTACACCTAGCTACTTTGATACCGTGAAATAAAAATACACGCGCGAAAAACATGAAGAAAATGGATATTTTACTACTTATTAAATTCGCGTAAAATAACTTTGAAAACACACCCGCTAATAAAATACGCTATAAATTAAAATAACAGAAACCAGTATGATTTAAATTACTCGCTACGCAATCTGGAGAGAAAATCGGGGAAAAGGCAATAAAATAAAAATTAAATAAACAATGTTTTAAATTAATGAAGAAATTTTATAAAATTAATATTCATTTTATTTATTAGTACTTGGCTACCCACGCGTTGCCGGGGCCCAGTCTAGTTCAATAGAAAATAATTAATAACGGCGTTGACATTGCTATAAAAAGTCTTTCTCAAAACATTTTTTTGCAACGTTGGGTAAAAACGTCAAAGTAATCGGTGAATAACTTTAGGAGATTTAAGTTTTTGAACTAACGAACATTTACTTTTTTTATGTATGTACGAGTAGAAAGTAATTTAATGCTACTACAAACTAGTACTTAAAAATAAAACATTGAATTTTTTGGAAAAGAAAGGATCTACGCCAGTCAAACCACATGAGTATTAGTTCTATAATTTTTTTAATCGATGTTGTATTATTAATATACAAATATAAAAATATAAACAGAAAAAGCATTCCAATAATACGTCCCATATCGCTCACTCCTTTCAAGAACGCCATAAATCAAAAAACTTGATTTTTCAGGAGAACGTTTTTAAAGTTTAAAAATATAATACAATGTACTAAAAATAAATATCAAGCCAATTACTGATCTTTTTACTATGCAACAGATCTTTTTAGGTAAAACCTAAAGGTTTTTTCTCCATTTGAAAAATATTTAGTATATTTAAAAAAATAATTAAACAATACCTTTTCTTCGAAATGCAAAAACAACACTTTTTGCCCTGTAGCGGGTAAATATTAAGTTGAAAATATGCCTCTTTTGCTGGGATATAGTACATTTTCTGGGCATTCCAAAAACACGCACAACTGAAAATTTACGATTTTTGATTTATGACATTCTTGAAAGGAGCGAGCGATATGTTAAGATGTCAAAATGTAAAAATGATTATCAAATTTGTGAACAAGGATTTGGACACACCCAAAGAAAAATCGATTGCGAAAAGTTTTGAGAAAAAAATCAATTAAGTTAAATGTTATCTGGGTTAAATTTTAATTTATACATTGTGTAACATTCTGGGCATTCCGAAAACATGCACAACTGAAAATTGACGATTTTTCATTTACGACGTTCTTGAAAGGAGTGAGCGATATATATCTTCCACGGTTTTCGGGATTCGATGAAACTATAACCTCTGTAATTAGCTAACGACAATATTATGATCGGATTGAAAAGCACATTCTAATACTCTTACGAAAATAAATTTCGTACTTCGTAAAATTTAATTCAAGTTTCATATTTTGTGGTAAATCTGAGAGATTAAGCCAGATCCCGATTTGAGTGACAAGAAGTTTTCTCAACCGCATTTTTTCTGCCCTAAAATAAAACAAAACATCTCGTATATTAATTACTTTATAACATTACGTAAGCATTGTATACTTCAAGAGGTAATTATTTTCCCTT